>NW_024104731.1:600000-768715 GCF_003945595.2 Pipra filicauda
AATCTATTTAACAGATTGTTATTGAAAGACTTGGAAAAAAACATCAAATTTAGGGGAAATTTGAACATAGGATTGATTATCTGCATAGCCTGTAAAAAAAGCCCAGGCATGGACAAGTAAAAAGATACCTTTCTAGAATTTTTATTCCATAGCTTTGAATAAAAATTTCTGCACAGCTGTGCAAATGCACATTCCAGGTGTAATCTCTGCATAGTAAATGAGTAACCTCATGGAAAATATTTCAAAGTTTCAGAAGAGTTGCCCTTCAACTTCATTTTATTAAAACAGATGGTGATTTTTTTTTTCAGCTAACCACTAAGGGCTTATGTTTTCAACTTGAAAATATTACACCAGATTTTTCTCATTCTATCACATTCTATTTTCTCATTTTCTCATTCTATCACATGTCTACTGTCTCAGATTAAGATTTTAGTGGAAAGGGATACCCCCTGCACAATTTTTTTTTCTTTTTGTTAAATCAACACAGGTGTTATAACAAAAGTCTTGAAAGTGTCTCAACACTTATTAACTCTTTCAGTTCATCTGTGACTTGGATTAAGATCTGTAATTTTTTTGAAGGTTTTTTCAGTGAATGCTTTTTATTGCATTATGTGTTAATGTTTGTCAGCAAATACCTGTAAACCAGGGCAAATATTTAATTAAATGAAGAAATTAGTTTAAGAAACCGACTTTCAGAGGACTCTTCCTAGAGGAAGATGTTAAGCTTCCATTGAACAGAACTGTAGCTTTACATATTACCAAAGAGCATAAACATGCACTTTCAGAGATTTCTTACTAATACAACCTTTACTGAAACGTTTTTTAGAAATGTGGAAAACTAAGTAAACTGTTACCCACATTAATTCCATGACTGAACCTCTTGATTTGGGTAGTGTATGCAAAGCGCTTTGAAAATGTATGGGGCTTGACTCTATTTACCACCTTCTTGTCACTGTAGGATTGACCACTCAGCAAATCTCATGTCACTGCAACTGGGAGATCAGACATACTACAGGAGTTTATACCTGCTGAAAAACTGGCTCAAAGGTGCAAGGTCCAGGATCAGCACTGCTGACTGTCCTCTGCCTTGTCTGGGTCTCCCTGATGGTCAGTGACAGAAGCAGAGAAACACTGTTAGGTTACCCTTTTCCTCTCAGAGCCTGAGATTTCAGGTCTCTTCCTAGTCTTTTTGACCTTCTCCCGTTTTTGGAGAAGAACGGCACACAGATTTTGGTCTCCCCAACCCTATTATAGACCCACTCTGGTATTTTTACCCTGTGTCCTTTCTCTTTCAATCTTCCCTGTTTCTGACTGAAACATCTGCCAAACGGAGCTCTCATCTCTTCCCCCTTTAAAAGACTCTTAATTGTCTTACAATCATAGTGAGCTCATATTGTGAATGGCTACAGGATCAATACTCATGGCAGAAACGTCTCTAATTTAAATAACAGAATTCATTGACAGGCAATTCTTGCAGATTCCTCACACACACAGATAGTGGCCCCTATTTTTAATCCTGTAATTCATAGGCTTTACCACTTCAAAAAGTATCAGAACTTGTTGCATTGAATTCTGGTAAAGTTTCTAATTCAAATGATATAACATTTATTTGGTTAGCATGAAGAACAATTTACAGCTTTAAATTCAGAAATTTTATGGAATAGAAATAACAGCCTAAGATTTTCAGTTCACACTTTTTACTCAAAAAAACACTTTATAGGTGATTTTTAATGGATTTCTTTGAAATCTAAAAAAATCAGCTTAGTATAGAGCTTTGCAGCTTAATGGTCGATGTTGTATATGTCCAAAATGCTTAAAAGGACTTCTGAGCTGTTTGCAACATGGGTCAATGGTTACACAGTACCCTAAACACTTTGTGTCTTCACCAGTTCTGTGCAAGACATGGTATAAAGAGTTTCAAACAGATACACTTGGGCCTCACAACTCTATGTTTTCAAATATGATGCTTTCAAACCAGCAAATCTCAGATGTAAAAAAACTAAAACAAAACAAACCGATGCTGCTTACTTAAATAACTGTAATTTTAAAAAGCATCATAAGTATTTTATAGGTAGATGTTGAAATCTGAAATTTGGCTGTAATTTGTAGTCTTGCATGAGGTTTTCAGAGATTGGTGAAAATAAAAGTTGGACTTGTCCAATTTTACAGACTTAGAAACATACTTCTGCTTATCTTTGTACATTAAAAAGCACAGTCTGCCAAAGTTCCACTCATGTTTATATTAATTCCTGTAGAAACATGAGTGAAAATTTTCGTAAAGTTGGTGTTTCAATAAGCACATGCTGACATTGAATCATTACTCTCTATTATAGGACTTACACTTTGTCTAACCACAAATGTTTTAATGTGTTACTGTCCCTGGAAGCATTCAAAAAACATGTAGATGTGGTGCTTAGGGACGTGGCTTAGAGGGGGACCTGTCAGTGTTAAGTTAATGCTTGAACTCGATGATCTTGGAGGTCTTTTCCTTAAAGACTCTATGATTCTATGTAATTAGCTGATTCAGTTTGATAAGCAGAAAAAGCAGAGTGGGCACATATTCTGATTTAAATAGGTGTTAGACTATACTGAAATAAAATATTTGTAGTTAAAAGCAAAAAGAAACATTCCTCAGTTGATAGCTTCCAACAGTATAAGTAATTAATTCAGAATATCCATGTAAATATTATAGTAATTGGAGGCCTTGGTTTCTCATCTGTGAGCTGAAAAGCACACATCTACCTTACAAAAAAATTGTGAAGTTCTATCAGCTAATGTTTGCAAGGCAGTGAGATACAATGGTGGTTGTTTTAGCATTTAAAATAATTTTCATATGAAACAAGGGGGTTTAAAATGGTGTGGGTCATACAGTACAAAATATCCATACCTATCAGTTGAAAGATATCATCCTTGCAACCATTAGAATAAAAGTTGATAACTATTATGCGTTTTCCCCCCAAATTACTCTACAGCAGTAGAATTATCTTGATCTTCTCCTGGCACACAAAAGTTGCACAAATCTTTAGTTCAAGGACAACTAGCTGAATTCAGATTTTAATTAATAGTTTATACCAGAGAGCTTTCTCACAAATTTAAAGGACCAACAAAGAATATTGACCTGCTTTTCAGCTCATTTTAAAACATTTTTTGCTTTTGTCTGGAAAATAAAGTATGTGAGTATGAATCTTGAATAGCTGTTCTAAAATACATGGAGAGCTCTGATACAAAGTGGCCTAAAAGGATAAATTCTAGTTTTACTGGATTTTGGAGTCATATTTTATCAGACTATTTTAGATATTTGTAATGAAGCCTTATGATTTGAAAGAAAGGAATTATAGGTTAAATAGACTTTTCTGAATAAAATTTAAGATGTCAAGTGTAAATATTAATTTCAATGTTTAAGTTAACTACTATTTCATTTTTTCCTCTACTTCACAGCTTCCAAAATGAAGATTTTGATAATGATTGATTTTGTCCTTGCAGCTAGCTTGATGGATGCCATTGACAGCTCTGTAAGTTCCAGTAATTAAATCTGTCTATAGAGTTTCTTCTAAATATTGCATACCTTGTCCTCCACAGCACTCACAATGCATCTCATCTACATGGGATGGCAGAACCTTTGATGGAAAATATTACAATTCATAGCAAAAATGAAAGAATGGGGAAATAACCTCAAATGATGTTCAGTGGGGACAAGTTTCCAATAAGGAAAGAGGAAACAAATGCGTAAATATACAACGGAAGATAAATCACTGGGCAATGGCCAGTGAAGAAAGAAATCGAGTCAGTTTGTGACTGGATCTGATGTGAAACAGGAGGTGATGTACCTTTGCTAAAAAAGGTATCACATGGTGCATTGAGGCACGTTGTACAGAAGGCACACAAAGTGGTTACGCTACCATTCAGGGGTAATGCTAACTCCGAATAACACCTTTAGTTTTGAGCAGCATACTTACAGAAAGGCAAAACCCAGGAACTCCTAAAGCAGTGGCTGCAGCAGTAGTGTTTCTGGAGGAAAAATGTTTCTGTCCTTCTCTACCTTGTCCACTTGCCATACAATTTTTTCTCAAACAAGATCCATAGCTTCGTATTCTTACTTGTTCCCATGTAATTGGATTATAATTCACACTCAGAATCAATGATCAAAACTCACTTCTAGCTCCCAAACCCTTCTGCTATGTATTCTGCCTCTCCAACAAAAAGCCTAACAAAATCACACTTACTCTGCTGTTTAAAATCCCTCCAACCTCACCAACCCTGTACTGCCTGTCTTGGCTGTCCTTCCTAGTTTGATATTCAGGTCCTAAAGAGACCTAAAGAGATTATACTGTTGATTCATAATTGCCTAGGTGGAAGTGGTTGCTGAATGTAGAACTAGATAAGCATCATTGTTTGTAGCTTACATTACCTTATGGAAAACTTCTGTTCAGACAAGTAGCTTTATAGAGACAGAATAAATAAATAAAGACAGAATAAAAAGCAACTCCTCTGTAATCACTTCTGCTCAGTGGAGAAAAATATAATTTTTACAGAACCCTACTGAGAAAAAAAGGTTTTCCAGTTAAATGCATTTACTTTTTTTAAAAAATTATTTTTCATTTGGAATGTTGTGGGCTTTAGCTGATCTTGTGAGTAAAAACTGGGAACATTCTGAAGTTTACCTCTGTTTTCACATTTTAATCTCATTAAAACACTAGTCTCAGTAGAGAGATATTTTAGAGCTAGTTTATATTCTAAAAATATAGGAAATAACACCCCAAGTAAAACCTTTGTATTTTTATAGCTTTCATAAAGTATTCTGAGTCTAATTTGTAGCATTAATTTTAATGGAAGGTCACTAGCTGCTAAATAATCCACACAATAATGGAAATGAAGGCACATTAATTACAGCAGCTGGTTAAACATGGGACCATGTGCCCAAGAGCTGTCAGCAGTTGTTAGATAATTGCTTCTCAGTGTGTAGTGCAAACAGTTGCTTCACTGAAACAGGCAGAACAGATTGTGTTCAGTCTGGTTTCTAGCAGTGGGCAGCACTGTCCACTGGAGACAGTCACAAAGAAATTCATATTTTGTTGAGTATTTCAATATTGTAATAGTTTAACTTTGGTCCATATCTAACAAAAGGAATAGCGATGTGTTATAGCTGTTGACTTATAACCCTAAGTTACATTGTGCTTTTGTGTTACTCTAGCTGTGCACTAGTTTAACTCCAGTGATTTTAAAAGAGTTATCCTGTGAAAAAAAAGTGTCATAGAACATTAAAAGAACAGTTTGATAACCTGCAGATCTAAAAGCCACATTGATCCACCTTGAGGTTACACAGCTACCCTGTGATTGTCCCACAGGAAAAATTAGGTGTGGAATTCCAAGCATGAGACCTGTGGTTTTGCTGTCCAGCAGCAAAGTGTAATGGGATTTGTCTGGAGTTGACAGAGAGAGACACCAATGAGGAGGCTGAAGTCAGGGAGAGAAAGCAAAGTGTCAGATACCAGTACTTTTCACATGAAGGTTACTTTCAAAACTTGATTTCTGCGTAATCATTTTGTTCTTATGGTGTAGTTATTCAGTATAGCTAGTCATTTCTGGCTTGCCACTTCCTAGGCACTGTGAGCTTAAATCCTTTTTAATCAGGAAATTGCTATGTGTAATGTAGATATATTAATTCACAATTTTTTAAGTAAACAATAAAAAAGATCCATTTTAAATGCACATTTAAGAATAATATTTAGATGAAGCCTGTTGCAGATTTGAGTTTAATTTGGTTCAAAGGAAAGGACCTTTTATAGTGATATATAAAATAGTGTCATACAAAATTTAGATATCAAGTTTTCCTAAGGTATGATAATATTTTTTGAGAAGTTCTATACTTGTACTACATAATTTAATCACATTTGGAGAATAGTTTTTAGCAGTATGAATAGGGGAACTGATAGATGAACTTCTACAGTACCCGAAAGAAACACATTTAGTTACCTGTAGCTGCCTCTTCTCAAATTCACAGTCTCTTGCTCTCTCCAGAAGGGAAGGTAGCTCTTGGTGGCTCAGATCTTGCCATATGTCAAAGAGGCAACCCGCCTGAAGCCTTGCTATGAAATTACAAGGTCTTGGAAACCAGGGCCACCATTTCCAGGTCTTTCCTATTGTACTTTACCGGTTTCTCCAAGGTTGTGTGTACTGAGTTAAGACTGATACAGTCTAACCTTCTCAATAAACAAACACTGCACTAAAACTGGTAAGTGTGGCATGATGGCCTCTTTATCACATTTCTCGCAATATTCACTTTAAGTTTTAACTTTAATTTTTCATGCATATTCACAGCTTCTTAGGGACTATTTATTTTAGCATGCCAAAAATTATCTTAAAACTTTAAAATATTTATGTTTGCAATGTTAAGGTTTTTATCATAAGCAGTATGGGTTGCATTTCTTTAAGATTCCAGAACCATCACGATGTCAGTAGCAGGCTTCACTGGATAGCAAATCTCTGTGGATGGCAGGTGATAGAGAATAAGCCATCCTTATGATAGAGTCTGTAATATAGTGTTTTTCCCTAAAGTCCCCTCTCCATGTTTGCAGTGAGAGCTGGTAGTTATAAGCACTAAAGAGAAAGTCTCTTTGCAAAACAAGTATGTGTTCTTAATATATATTTCATATATTACACTCTGTAATATATGAAATAATTTTATCAAAAGGTATCACATGAGGTGGAAGTCAACATAGTGTCTGTAGGAAATTGTGACCAAAATGTTTTATTCAAGTTAAATTTTATTTGTGGGGGGTTTTTGGTTGGCTTTTTGTGTCATGTGTTAAATTTCACAAAAATTTGTTGATTTTACAGTAAGATATGTTTTCCTCTCTAGGATTTACAGAAATGTTTTCAAGAGCAGATACAACTTCAGGGCCAGGTGAGGCTTCTGGAGCATCGTGTGAAACAGCAGCAGTTAAAAATTATGCAGCTTTTAGAGAAGAAAGAGATTCAGTACAGTGACAGAGGAGATGAAAACAGTGTCATTGACTTGGGAGGAAAAAGGCAGTATTCAGGTTAGAAATGAAGCTATTCTTTTCATTTCCATGAGTACTGATACACAGAAGCTTTAGCACAATTGGGCCCATTGACTTATTGTTTTAAAAGCTCATCATAGAATAATTGTTTAAAACACAGTGTTCAGCTTTTACCTAGACCTTCTAGGCAGGGAAAGATTGTTAATACCAGATGGTATAAATCAAATCAAGATTGAAATAGTTTATTGATTTATTAATAGTGCATAATTTAAAAACAATCAGTGAACAATAAATTAAGCATAAATATCAGCCATAAAACGGGAAAAAAGTCAATAATAGACATTTACAAAATGTTAATCAGAAGTTACAGATTGCTAAACACTGTTCTTTGACTAATCTCAAAAAGTTCTAACCCACAGGGTCAGTTCACATTCACACATTCAAATGGTCTCCTGGGTTACAAGCACACAGCAGCTCTTCCAATCTGTAAAATTCCTGAGACATACATATTTACACACATAAGCCTGGCATAATGACACCTGCATCTCACTTTAATAACATTCTGTGTGTGGCCCCATTTTGACTGAGTTAGATTCAGCTCATGACATCACAGCTTCTAAAATACTGGTTTAAAGTTGTTTTTATATTCTCACCAGCATTGTGGTGGTGATCTGCTCCCTCTACAAAGCTAAGTGTTGTCTTGTAACAGCTGCAGTGAGGCCAAACTCTTAAAATAATAAAACACTATCCAAAACAACAGTTGGATTGAAATTACAACTGATTCCTGGATGGTGTTCATTTCTTATTTTCCAGTTCTAGAAAGCCTAAACTGCTATTATTTTTAAAAGCCTTGTTTGAATATACTTCTAGTGTTTGTGCTGCTGGAAGAAATCACAACATATAACAAGGCATCAAATATAACAAAGCACCATTAAATTTAAATTAAAAGCAGTTGTAAGTCTGATTTTAAATTTTAGCTATGTATTTATTTATGTACTCAGCATCCTGGAATACTTTTTAAAAAATATTATCATGGCTGACTCATTTGTTACTGGAAAAGATTATTAAACCTACATTTCTCTGAAAGGCATTTGCATTTTCTTAGCACATGCCTCAGTTTATTTTCTGAAAATGTTACTCTAAATAACAGATGTAACTTGTTCCCATTTCTGATGATTTTTTCCCCCATTAGTTCTTCACTTTCCTTATAGCTTGGGAAATGCTTTTTCCTGTTCATACTGCATTATTTCACTTAAACTGCTGTAGCATTTTAATATCAAGAGAGCTGGATAATTTGAGTTAGATAGTGAGGGAGAAATTCCACACTATATACAACTGCTAAACATTAAAATATGCTTGTGTTTTGCACAAGAAATTAATGGATAAGAAAAGCTATTTTCATGTAAGCCAATCAAACATTTGCTAGAAAGACAACTTAGCTGTTATTTAAATCATGTTTTCTATTAGAATTTATTCAAATCCTGGCATAGCTATTTGTTTTCAGTATAAAGTGTTTATTTTCTATGTCTAATCTTCGCTGACACTTTCACTGACAAGAAATATAATAGTTCAGAAAATTCCAACAAGGCCTGGAAGTTCAGCCAACATATTCATAAATGTTTCAGAGAATGCCATAAAGTTAATCAGCTCTACCTTAGCCAGGAAAAGCAGAAATGCTGAAAATCATACGTCTTTCCTGTATGACAGTTTAATGGTAGATTACATATAAACAAAGAACTCCTTTCATTTCTTAAATCCTAGAGGAAAAAATATAAAATTATAAAATTACATTGCTGCAATATTTCCATGAGCTCTGGATTTTGTGATTGTTGTAAATGATATTCATCAACAGCAATGCAGGCCAGACTGTAACTGGTATCAAGTTGCAGTGCTATCATTTTAACCATACACTGCACTTTTTGGGAGTAGTATTCTATATATTTTTGCATCTATTTGGTTGAAAGGACAAGAGAATCAGGCCCAGCAATTGTTTCTGTTTTCTAACACTGGAGACTCATACTCTTGTTTTTGGCAGTTCTGCTGTGAACTTTCTGGACATAGATGTACATGTTTATTTTCGAAGGTTACCATGTGTCTTATACATAATTTTATGCTGGAAGCAGGATTCTAATGTGGATCATACACTGTAAATTAGAAGTGACACCACTTAAAATGGAGGAATTATTTTGCTAGGCAAATGAAAACAAAAATTATAATATTTTATGGTGGAAAAAATATTCTTTTAATGAAATGTCAAAATAATTACAACAATAAATATTGCTTTATGCTCATAAAGCAACACAAATGCAAGAAAATGCCCAAAAGTCAATGAAATGTGTTTGCAAATATATTTTTTTATTAGTCTCGTTCATATGTGACTTCTACATGACATGACTTGATTATCTCTATTGACTTCTCATTTTGCCATTAAGTACAAAACTAAAAAAGTTGTGTCCAATCAATGTTTTGTGAACAGATTGCGCAGAAATCTACAATGATGGCCATAAGCAAAGTGGATTTTATAAGATGAAACCTATCCAGAGTCCTACTGAGTTCCTTGCCTTCTGTGACATGTCTGAAGGAGGTGGTTGGACTGTTTTTCAGAGACGATCAGATGGCAGCCAGAATTTTGATAGGTAGGTACTAGACTTGGTCATTAAAATTGGAAACTAAGTGGAGAATCATTAAACCAGATGGAGGAAAGTTAAATCAGAACTCTAGAAGTATATTAATAGGTTGTTATCCCAGATAAAAGGGAGGAATGGTTATTCTGTGGGACAGCCTCCAGATGAGATACCACTTCTGGCTCTGGCTGTTTTCTATGAGACATCTCTGTTAGCCTTTTTCTGACAACTTGTCCATTTTACATGAGGACACTTCAATGTCAAATGCATTAACAATTGTTGGAGCAAGGACTCTTAATGACGAGTAAAGGACTACCTTGTCTTTTGCAAACAGTAAACATCTAAAAATGTAAAAATGCAAGCAATCTGCTTGAACCAAAATGCCATCAGCAAGCAAGTATGAGAGAAACACACCACAAAAGTAATTTGTAGCTCATGACAAAATGCCTCCAGGAAAAATAAAATGGTTGAGAACTTGATTTGTGGACAACTAACCTCCTTGCCTTTGCCAAGACTCACACATTTTTTGGGAAATGTCCAGAAGTGAAAACTTTGGCCCTGTGAACCACAAAAACAAGCCACTTGTGAGCCAAGAAAACTTCTATTTTACAAAATATGGTCAGACAAGCTACAGAAGCAATCTGTAGCATTTTGCAATTATTACCACCACACACCACCTATTCTTTTCCCTTTCCAGAGACTACCAGCTGCTAAAGTCGTAGGGGCTTCTCTTCCTTATGGCTGCCTGTCCACAGCCTTTCATCCATTGCTGAAGTAGGTTGCTTCTGATACAGGAAACATATGATATTTCTGTTCCCATTAGAACATGTCATGAAACTAAAACCACTAAGAGTTTCAGAGCCACTGTAGGCAGGGAAATGTATACACATTAATTCTTGCAACTATGCACCAGTATTGAGTTCAAAAATTTTTAGAATCTGTTAATAACTCAAAGCTAGAAATGGCTAGCTAATACCTCAAGTTACAAATTTATATATCCAGCTGCAGGAGTTTCACACCTTAATCAAATCACAGATAATAAAGAAACAATGCCTGTGAGACACCTACACGATCCCTTAGATTTAACCAGGAAAAATGTCTTCACATCAGATAAATTGTGCTATACCAGAGATTGGACTGAGCTGTTAAACTGAAACAAGAGAGGTTCAGATTGGATGTAAGGAGAAACTGTTTCACTGTGAGAACAGTCAGCAGGTTATCCAAAGAGAATGTGCAGTCTCCATCTCTGGAAGTTTCTGGACAAACTCTGAGCAACCTGGTCTGATCTCATGGCTGACTCTGCCTGGAGCATGACATTGGGCTAGATTGCCTCTCAAGGTTCCTTCCAGTTTGCATTATTCTGTGATCTATAACTGTATAATAAACATCCAAACAAACTTGCTTTTTTGATAAATTAATGATTTATACTCTTTTCAGAGTCTGGGCTGACTATGAAGAAGGCTTTGGAAATTTTGTTTTGAAAAATGGTGAATATTGGCTTGGAAATAAAAATCTTCATTATTTGACTAATCAAGGTAAGATTTGTATTATAACAATAGTCTTATAGTTTCTGTTTCTTTGCTCTTTCTGAGCCATTTTTTGTTACCCTTTTTGTTATCATAAATCCTGAGTTCTCGTTAGTCTGCATGGACTTCTCCAAGTTTCAGAACAAAACACACCTGAACATATGTTTTCTAACAAAAGGTTCAAAACTGTCATTGGGCCAATGGCATGCAGAGAGCTTCCATGAAACAGGACACACTAGACAGGAAAGAATTCTCTCTATCTGTTTTGCAGTCAGCATCACTACCAGTCCAGTCAGGTAGTATGCTGTACCTGTTCATTCAGTCAGGGCTTTATGTGGCTGTGTGGGCTATTATGTGAAGGTAATTCTAGGCCAGTCCTGTTGATCAGACCAGGTGTAGAAAGCTATTCCCATCTTTCTAAAAGTCACTCAATCTAAGCTAACTTTGGCTTTGTTGTAGAATGATGCATATACAAAACTTACCCATTGGCTTAGTCAGCTAAATCATATGGGAATCAGTGCCACCATGATGTGATCGTAGTATAACTCTTATTTTCAGAGTATAAAAATCTAATTTTCTTAGGAGAATGTTTATTGATTGTTTCTCACTATCTTTTTATTTCCACCTCAAATACCTTACTGAAATATAAAGTCCATAAGGCCTTTTTCATTAGATTTTTAATTTTCTACATTTGAAAATCTGTATTGGAATAATTCTAAAATTTTTCTTAGCTGACTCAGGTGAATAAAGACAATGAATAAAGAAAGAAGACAAAACCCCATGAAATATGCTGTGGTGATAAAGGTTCATGATAAAAACATATTTTAATTTTCTACTATAATAGTTCTGAAAAGTAGTGAGAGAAGCTAGTTTAACTAAAATAATTTTTGTTGTTATTTTTCAAGGGAATTATACTTTAAGAATTGATCTAACTGATTTTGAAGGAGAACGGCGTTTTGCACAATATGCAAGATTCAGAGTTGCAGGAGAGGAGGTAATAAAATATTAAATTACTGGAGATTTTAATAAAAATGTGGATTCTGTAGACCAACAATAAACATACACGTTCCCTAATTTTCATGAGGGTTTGTGTAGAACCTTATTATATTTTCTTTCTTACACATGCTTATAATTTTCAAGGATGCAATAACAGTGGTTTACCCTGATACATTAATTTTACACTTTCTGTAAAATACATGTATAATTTGATTTAGCAGCCATGGATAAAAACAGTTTTTCTACTTTTGTTGACACTACCAATAGTAATGGTACATAACATTTTGATTTGTAATGTATATTGCAAACTCACCTTAATATTGTTTTTTATTATGTCATTTATACGTAAAGTTAATGACAAATTTTACCCCTGGTAAGCATCTTTACAGCACTTCATTATCTAGTACACAGTATTTAAGTGGCATGATATTTCTTAGCATAAAAATAGTAGCAAATTGATCAGATTATTTTCCTCTTTGTGGTTTCACTCTCTGATATGCTAAGGGCCAAAAACATATTGGAATTTAATTTTTTTTCCTTTCTTCACATTTTTCATTAGCATTCTTATGAGATGAGCTGTGGTGAATACTCTGGTACAGCTGGTGATTCCCTTACTGGTGGATTTCATCCTGAAGTAAAATGGTGGGCTGATCATCGAGGAATGAAATTCAGTACTAGAGACAGGGATAATGACAACTATGAAGGTAACTGTGCTGAAGAGGAAAAGGCTGGCTGGTGGTTTAACAGGTACTTTGATTTTATACAGTTACTGTCAACTATTCTGCTTCGTGCATACTCAGACAATAATAACATATGGTAGAAGATAGGATTGACATTGTTTATTTATTTGCAATGTGCCCCCGTCTCCTACCAGAGATCTCAGTGCTGGTAAGACTGAGACTCACTGCAGAAGGGACAGCACCTACTGCACAGGTCTCTGTGATAATGGTATTTGCAGTAGGTCATCTTTGTTATCAGGCAGTAAGGAGGAGATAATTCTGCCTCTTTAAGGTAACTAGTTTTTACACAAGTAGGTCATGTAGAGTTTGCAGATGTATCCCTGTTGTGCTTCATTCTTGCATTTTTCCTGCATTGCACTAGACCAGATGTGGCAGTGCTGAAAAATATCTGACGAGATAAACTAATGCCAGGTTATCAAGACTCATTTTTTTCACCTCAGTTCACAGCATCTCACTCTTGTTATTCCTTCTATACGAAGATGGTAATGTGTCCATTCAATTTCTGTCAGTAAGTATGGATGGACTGAGACAAAGATTTTTTTAAATAGGGTTCAGTGAAAGAATTTTAAAACTCTACTTACATGCAGAATACCAATTCAAAAATTAAAAATGGGTAGCCTTAGCACAGTCTGTACAGATCAGCTATGTTCTTTCCCGTAATTAACTGGATAAATATAGCCATGAAGAGAAACTATGCAATCTCACTGTGTAATAGGTTTAAAATACAGCTCAGGGAAGCATACTACTCTCTCACTGTGATCTCAGTTCACTTGGCAAGAACTGCCAAGCTGGATCAACTCCATTGTTTCTGTTGTGTCATCATTTGTTTCTGTTAACTCCTTATTTTCCAAATTCTGATTCCATAAGTAGTGTCTGTGACCACCTTAGCTGATATGATGTAGCTGTTAACTAAATGTTTCACAATTGACTACTTATTTTAGTACAGTTTAATATATTTGCATGGATAGTGTGCCAGCAGAGTGTTTGAGACCTACGGCAAAAAGCCACATGTAGACAAGGGGTTTTTTTGATTTCTCAGGAAAGCTAACATATAAAAGGGAAAGACAACTATGCTGGAGATTCTTTTCACATGAAATCAGAACTTTTGACGATTTAAAGGAATATTTAGACCTCAAGTAGCATTAAACTGATATCAGACCACTGCATACAATTTTTTATTTTTTAAAAACTTTTTTTTAATATTGGATTGATTTGGACAAAAGAATGACCCCTTTGCAAAAGAAGCTGTACAGCAGAACTTGACAGTTATTTATACCTTGTAGCTGGTACTACACAACTACTAAAGATAGCTGACTCCTGCTAGGCTAGTTCCTATTATGGTTGTGTAGTTAATGCTCTTAAAGTGACAGTCTATCTGGATAATGAATATGAGTTACTAATAGTTTTATTTCACTGTCTTGCTATTAACTTTTTTATGTTAAACCTAACATAAAACTGAAAACTGCAAAATACTAGAAGAAGTATCATGAAATCCTATTCAAAAGAACAGTACTGGCAGAGAAAGGAAAGCACTCAGAAACACGTATTTGTCATGCACAGATTAACAAACATAGAAGGAATTAGTGCTCTTGGCTGGTTTATATAGGAGCTCCCAGCTATGAAGGAATTGTTTATAGCCAAGTCTATGCTATCTGGACTAATGAAATACAGAAAAGCCCAAATAATATGAAAACCAAGGGACAGGACACAAGTGAGGCTTCACAAAAGTAGCTCAGATCTAAAGTTACCAGTTTTGCTCCAGCTCAGAATTTGTTATCCTGAACTTCTGCAGAAAAATGGTCCCTCTGCATCCTTTTGTAAGCAAAGCTCTAGGAGAGATTTTCATCTTGAATGCAAATCCACAGAGCCGGTACTACACCCAGGTCATAAGATTTCCTGCATCTAGGGTGTTGCAAAGGTCAGTAGGTTCATAACTAGTGAAAGGAGAGCTAACAGTTCTAGTTGGGCATGATCTTATCTCCCCCCAGCACTCACAGTTTTAGTTACACCATGCATGGATGATAATAGTGGATCTGTCAGGCAATAACTTGGGGCCATAGATCTCACTAACTCAAGCTGCCTGGCTCACCAATCATCCCAGAGACAGCATAGCTACATTCATGTGGGGCCTTAGAGGAGTCAGTAAACCCAGACAGAATTCAAAAAGTTCTTCAGGGAACAAACTCCATTTCTCTGCATCTGTCATATCATTAATATATAATTCAGATAAAATGTCCATGGGTAGTTCAGAGTTGACTGTACTTTTGAAACTATGGTAGTTTCTTACTTTAAAATTAACCTATGGGAAAGAAAGGAGAAACATAGGCTAACTTTAAGGTATTTATTGACTTGTGAATAATGAATGTTGCTTCACAATGTCATATCAATAATCACATGGCAATTGTTAATTTAGTATGTCCAGTTACTTCAGGCAGCATCCAGTTGGTTAGTGAATACTGTATATTTTGGCCATTAGTGCTTCCTAGCACTAATTAAGGCTTTTCACTGGCTCATGTTGCTGTTGACAAATTACGGTTTGCTTGCTTATGATTCTTCTAATGAATTCTGTGTTTTGATTCAAAGTAGACAGAATGCCTGCTCATTGCAGAATTTGTATGGTTAGAAAGATTATGTCACCTCTGATACAAGTTTGTCATTCTCAAAAACAAAGCCACTTTTGATGTCCACAAATTATAAGCTTTCAACTAACACATTATCAAAATTGAGCTTCAAAATTTTAAACAATAAAATAGCATATATAGATGAGAATTTTCCCATAGGGCTTTTATGACAGTTTTTATTTCTCAAAAACTTTGTTAATGAAGTGTAAGCAATGCCAAAAAGACTAAGATTTGCCAGTAATAATATTCATAAGGTTAATTTGGAATGTTTTCTGTTTGTGTATTATCTGAAGTCTGCTTTTGGAATCCATCATGGTTTGACAGCTAAATATTAACAGCACTAATAATGAAATACTGAATTGGCAGATAAACCAAGCTGATCCATCACAACGTGCTGCAGAAGGAACAGTCAGTTTGCTCTCCATAGAGATCTAAATTTCTTTCTTGTAGAGACCAAATCAGTATCAAGCTTGTGCCGGTTCTTATTCAAGCCTTTGAGGGTTTGATAGGATTTTTTCTTTGTTTGTTTCGACCACTGTATTTAATAAACTGTAACAGCATTGCTGCCTCAGCCTGTTAAAGAACCAAAAAAATGTACTTTGTATAATCAAATAAAGTGCCAATTCCAATGATCCAGTGAGTTGGTATACATATTTTTAATTAGCGTTCAGATTTCATCTATTTGTGAATAGAAGTCCACAGGTGAATAGACAAACTGATAGTGGTATTCAGGTTTTGGCATACAAAACACCTTGTGGTGTAACTGGAAAACTTGAGGGGAGCTACTCTGGAACAACAAAAACCAGAATAGGATTTATTTCCCAGAGTTTTTCTTGGTGTATGCTCTGCTGTCATCCATGGCCTGAACATCTCTGGAATAATTCTCCACTGAAGCAGATTCACAGGAAAAACTCCAAGAGCTAGTAATGTCAGAAAACATGTGAAAGGAACAAGCAGAACTTTTGTTTTAAGGAAGTGAAGAACACTTGCAGTTGTGCCCTAATTAAACCACTGTTGTTTAGGCTCACAGAAGTCCACAAATGCAAATTCGTGCAACTGTCAAACTAAGCTTTTGACAAACATGGCAAAATTTTTGACTCGCACAGAAATGACACATTCCTGAAACTTTTTGGCAGAAGCCTCATTGTTTTTTCCCCTTACTTTCCCACCAGGTGTCACTCTGCCAACCTGAACGGTTTGTACTACAGAGGACCCTACACTGCCAAGACAGACAACGGGATTGTTTGGTACTCCTGGCATGGGTGGTGGTACTCCCTAAAATCCGTTGTCATGAAGGTCAGACCAGCAGATTTTGAACTAAATATTGTTTAAGTATTTTATTAAGACGATTCACCTAGTTAATCTCTTAGGAAATTATTCCAAATTAAAACAGATAGGCCGATTTTTGCTTCTCATCTACGCATATATAAATTTGCAATAATTCCTCTGCAACTAGTAGTTTTATGAGATGTGAGAAGACAGTCTGGCCTATGAATCTTTAGATACAATACTAATGCTAATATGTGTACAGGGTTTTTTTAAAAATGGCAAGCATTCATCTAGGAATAAGGACATCATCAAGATGGAGAATTTTTTGCTTTACAGTAACTACAAATCCTTTCACCTTTAAAAACCAACATTATTGTTACGGTGTTGACCCAAAAATGAAAATTAATTGTACTTACTGCAGTAAAAAACCTATTCAAATAGAAGCATAAGGTTTGCTCAGTGGATGAAACATACTTGCTTTGGAATGGTTCAAGACTTTAGAAGTGAATTTCCTGTAAATTCCTCTAGTGTATTTGTTGCATGTGTTGTGTACATAGCATGCACAAAAAGGTATAAGGAATGAGGCAGGAAACTGAAGAAAGAGAAGGGATGCTACCAGGCTAGAATCAATTGGATCCAGCATAGAGAAGTGGATTGTCTGTTGTTGCTGAAGCATTCCTAGGGCTGGTCACATCATTTCAATCTAACATTTCTAGATGGTCAGTAATTATGCTTTTCGTCTTCTTGGTAACCATTATGCCCTTTTTTTAATAAAAAAAATAAAGGACTTTAATATATTGACATGTGGAGTTTAACAAAAGCTGCAACTAATGTTAATGTGAGCTAAGCTTTGAACACAATGCACATGTAGAGAGAAGTGTCATTTTAGAGGTTCTTAGTGCTTGACACTATAAATATCTACTTTCTTTGTTTTATCTGTTAGACTCCACAACTCTCTAAATTTGAATGTCCTGTTCAGTCACATCAAAGTGGTTCTGCTTCTCCTTTTCCTATGTACTTCTCTAGGCTCTCTGGGCTTTCCTCCTTCTCAAAGCTGCAGATCCACATTTTTCTTTTACAAGAAAAATAATGAGAGACTCTGCCTAACCCTGGCTTTTGTGCCTAGTACTACAATAGACTCCAACAGCCAGCAATAACAAGAGTTGCTGATTAGTGCTTGCTGCCATGGAGAAGATAGGAAAATAGGAAAGCTCTCTCATGAAATGTAATCCAATTCTGCTGGGCAGATGCAAGTGACGATTTCCAAAAACCAAAAAGGATCTAAGCTTGCTTTCTTAAAAAAATTTTGCTTTTGTGGTTGTACTGCCACTCTCTCCCCCTCTGTCCAAATACAGTTTTTGAATGTGGCAGCCACTTTCAGTCACGCTTAACATAATTGAAACTAACTCTTGGCAATATGTCAGTCAGTTTATAACTACATTGATCAGAATACAGGTCAGCTGAATGGTAACTCTCTGCATAGCCATTTTTCCTTCCATCTTCATCCTCCCAAAACAAAAGTTTGTAAAGAACCCTTGAAAGGGTTCTCTGCATGGAATAAGGGAAGGAGGATCTTCAGAACAACTGGAGAGAAAAAAGAGAGGTTCGTATGAAAAAATCTGATTTAATAAGATAAATCAGATTAGATCTAAACAAAAAAAAAGGAATTAAGTAGCAAAAAAAGAGAATTCAGGCAGCTAAAAAGCATGCTATAATGTAAAAATTGTGCTGATAAAATTTGGCAGTATAGAGTTTTTGAGGTCTCTGCCTTTTGTGTTAGTAGCAGGTATTCTATATAATCCAGTCTTTTTCTTTATGTATCAATAGATAATGTGCTAGAGACTTCTAGCCTCTATCCCTGCATGAGAGGACCAGTGAACAGCTCTACAACTGCTCATTTTGAACTTTGTTTTGTTAGTTACACCATATTAAATCCTGTATCTGACAGGAAGGCATGCCTCCCTATGTGGGTGTGTGCATGGTGAGAGAGAGGGAGAGAGAGATTCAACATTAAAACAGAAAATCTGGTAAAGTATTTTTATCCAATTTTATTATAGCACTTAAAATTGATTCCTATGTAACTGTGAGTATGTCTGTAGGTATGAGTTATTAATAAGGTAATGGAAGTTTTGGAGTAGCTAAAAAAGATGTTGTAAGTATAGAATCTCCCATAGTGATTTTCACATTCTTTTGCTACTCTAAGAGGAGAAACCTTTAATTATTTGGAAAAAACCGGAATGCCATTATATAGAAAATGTATAAAAATCCGTTTAGTTTTTCACAAGAAAATGGAAATATTAACTCATGAATCTGGAGAGCATCAAGCCAGATCATATTCCACCTAAATAAACGACATGGAGGATTTACGTACAGCAAAGTTGGATCTCTAGCACACACAAAGAAGCCCCTCAACATGTACAAATTGTTCTCATAAAATCTACAGTAATTTTTTTTTTATGTACTCCAGAATAAATCCATCCTCTTTATTTATTAGAACACTAATGAAATCTTTCAGCTGAGCTAGGGTGCTTTTGACATCTGATGATGATGTAAAATTTCACTACCTTTCTATACTGGAAATCGTAAAATGAAGGAGAATCAAATCTTTCTTTGAACATCTTATAATGCATTTATATGTTTATTTGGACTGAATGTTCTTCAGAACAAGGAAGCATCTAGCATACTGTTAGCAACATACAAATATTGTAGTTAATTTCACCATCTTTCTATGGCCTTTCTTTGTGCAATAAATCTTTCTGGCCACATGAAAAGCACGTGAAAGTGTTGTAATTCAAAATGGTCATATAATTGCTCTTAAATAAAGAAACACTTGATTTTCAAAAGGGAAGTTTTAATAGCTACCAGACAAGACACAAGCTTGGAAGAGAATTCCTTTCTCTGCCAGGCTTGCCTGTTCATATTAATTTATTTCCTCAACAGGCACAAACATGTTCTAAAGTAGTCTTTATTCTTACAAGACAGCATAACAAAGACCAGTTTATTTGTTCAGGTGTTAGACAGAACAACATAACTCCCAAATAGCTGAAAATTTATACATACTATTTGATACAAATCATATAACCCAACAGAAGAAGAATAAGATAACAAGGAAAATGTTTTATCAGTCATGATTTAATAAAGAACATAATGATAGCTACCAGCACCATGTAATCAGAAACATATTTTTTTGTAGTATTTGTTCAAAGGAAATACTCTTGTATTGTATTTCTATTTCTGTTTTCTTGCATTTGCTAAACATATTGGAGATTAAAAGAAGGGAAACCACAATCCTAGGTGAATTAAATAAGCAATAAAAGAGCCTTATAAGCTACAGCATTTTTTTCCCCTAGAATATCTAGAACGCATTGGCAGAGCTGAGATACTGCAGTTTGGCCTACTGTTTTCCTACTGTTTTCTCTTCAGCTCCACTGTTTAGCTAGAGTCTACCCCTCCCTACCATTCCCAAAACTGTTATTCATGACACCAATTCTTGAACTCCTTTTGTAGGTATAACATTTTGTTCTGTCAAAGCTACTTCTCCTTGCTATTAGTGAAATGGTTACCCAGAAAGGGGATCTGAACCACAGCTTGCCAGGCCTGTGAACATTACTGTCACGTTCCTATAGTTCACTCCTCGTTAGCTCAAAAGAATGAAAATGCAGCTTTTCCTTCAGTAGTAGGTTCTCTTTGGCAGTTGTAACAGAGGTAGAAAGAGCAGAAAGAGTATCCAGGGAAGTATTTTGTATCTAAATTTTGAAAAATTTCCACTTATTTGTCTTTTTTTTTTTAATTATTTGTCTATTAAGTGGTCAACTTACAAAGCAAAAATGGAGCTATTCAAAACCAGGAAGTACTTTTAAATTAATATGAGCATATGCTTGCTCTTTGCTCATAGAGGGTCTGAGAATTGGGAAATCAGGAAGGTTTCAAGCATTCAGCTAAAATCCATATGCAAGGTACGTGCAGAGAGAGAAGTTATAAATTTTGTTAGGTAAAGTGCTTCTTCAAAAAGAATGAAACTTTAGTGATAGTGGCTTTTTGATGCTTACTTGGTTTTTTGTTGAATACACAGTGTTCATCCAAAAATCTTCTTTTCCGGGAATCTGAGGGCCATCTCAATGTTTGTTTAGTGCAGGACAAAATCCAGCTTGCCATTGCTACATCTTCAGTTAATTAAAACAGTTCCTCTTAATCCTATCCTAGTGGTAAATAGATTGCATCAGAAACAAAATGTTGATATACAAACACTGAATAAACAATCTTGGGGCCAAATTCATATGTTGGCTTGCAGAAGAACCAAAATATGGCCTTTGAAACAAAGTAGCTCACTTTTTTCTGTCCTTCCTCAACAGGTCATAAATATCTGTGCATAAGTTCCTTTTACCTGTCTCTCCTACAGAATCCAAGCTTCTTTCTTTTTTTCTTCCTGTCTTAATGGCAGTCCGATTAACGACCTGTTAGCTGTGCCTTGCATACCTCGACTGCCCGGCTTAGGGAACCTCGGTAGCTCTGGGGTTCTGCAGAGGCTGAGCAAAGGCTCCAAGCAGCTAAACTGTGGTCTTAAGGCACCTAAAATGGCTGTTGGGTCTCTAAATCTATTGTGAGAATCAGTGTCCAACCTAGATTAAAAATGGATTGGATTGAATTATTTAATGAATATATCACCAACAGTATGGGCAGGAAGATAAGCAGATTCCTCCTAAAGGTAAATGGCTCTCATAAATGATTACATGAATTTCAGTACATCCAGTTTTGTTTTCCTTGCAAAAGATCACAAATAATTTTCAATTGATGGTCTGTCATGTAATTGCAAAATTATATTGCCATGGGAGCTCCTGGGCCGGTACTTTATGCAACACGATAGTTCATATTAAATTAGCTAAACCCAGACAAGTGACATATGAGCTGAAAGGCCTTTATGTTAGTGATATCCCGCACTAGATGGTGCTCTGTACATGGATTTTCTTAGGCAATACTACATCTGTAAACTAGTACAACCATTTCTCCTAATAAGGTTAATTATAAAATGATAGAAAACAAGTAAAAAATGTTTAAGTGAACTTAGTCCTGAACTTATTTTTTAAATCATACATGAGTTCCTAAGGTTACCTAAACTCTGTGGATATTCTCAGCATCTAATTATCTTGAGGTATGGCTCATTTAGGTAGCTAAATTGTGGTTTCTTTATTTTTAAAAGTCTATTACGATAGCAGTTTGTATTTTCTGATGATTAGCAAACAGAAAAAAAACCTGTGCAAGTTCCAAACTCTACTTGAACTAACATATTTGCACTACAGCATTCCTGCTATGATTCCTCTACTGCTCTTCCCTGCTTGGATGTCTATTTTTTACATCTCAACTGCCCAGAAATTCAATGGAACTTCACTGTAGTGAAGTTTATATCATAACAAATAATACAGCATTTGAATGTTTCTTGTGATAAAGAAACTGAGATTTAATGAATACTTGTGGCACCAGCAGGAGGAAGTAAGTGCTTGGGCTATAGTGAATTCACTGCAGGGAGAACACGAAATAAATCTCCTGCCAAGATGCCATAAACCCATCTGGGAAAAGCTGCCTCACGGAAATCAGTGGGTTATTCATGTGGTACTCAGCAAATATAAAATTCATGATGTATGTCATTGCTAGAAAGTCTTGCAAACCTCATTCAAAAGGCTAGTACCTAAGTTTGAACTATTAATGCTTACAAGATGTGCACTTTGCCTTGTGATGAAGGAGATTTTAATGATTGCAATATATCTCTTTTTTCTTATTTTCTAATAACTTTAAATGTCTCATTTTAAATATCCCATGGAAGTTTTTGAAATAAGACTAATTCAGATTGTGCCAGTCCTTTCTCACTGAATCCTACCTCTCTTACACAGCATGCTTAATTAAAGATCTCAGCACAGTTCTCATCTATTTCTCTCAGGGACTTTTCCTAACAAGGGGTTAAACAGCTTCTGAGTTGGTTCCACTAACCCTCTGACTCTGTACAGAAGAAAACAGAAAAATCATGCCCATCTGGAAGAACATTAGCCACTCAACCTAAAATTTCTAAGCAAAAAGCTCTTGAAACTGAAGGAAGGGAAGGCTTTCCTTCTTATTTTACACAATAGGAATACATTATTAATAATACAACTTTGGGAAAAAGGTCATTAATATTTGCAATTCATGGCAATAAATTCTGTTTTCCTTTAACTCCCCAATATTAAACTAAAGCACTTAGTGAGCCACTAAATTTGATGTAAAAGTTTCACATATAAGATAATAACTGCACACCTTCCCTGCTATGTAATTCTTAACTTTTTTTTCCTCTCTCCGAAAGAATTAACAAAATTATTCTCATGCAAATCAACTGAGTCCAGTAAAGTTACACTGGGGATTAATTAGTCACGTCATCTGCTCCTCAAGCAGCTCATTTATATTGTATCCCAAAGAAAACACAGCTTTAACAACAGATCCTTTCTATTATTCAACTTTCTCATTAAAAAGGTATCAGCCACATTCATTACTTAGCATTCCATAGGGAGTGTAGCCCTGTTAGTCTATATGTGCTCTGTAATTCATCACATACTAATGATCAACCACCTTCTCTGGTGTTACCAGAACAACAAAAGTATCTGCGTGTATGTCCAGCTAGAGCTGGAAAGAGCTACAGCTAAGAAAGCAAGGTCCATGACATCTCAGATGTACTTGCTGATGCATGTGATAACAAGCTATATATTCCCTGCAGAGGTCACATGGTGTCTTTGCCATTTGTATACTAATTAACCCTCAAAACCAAAATTCGAGAGAAATTAAGATATCCTGTAGCTTTTCGAAGAAGACCATCATTAAAGATGAGGAATGAGCAACAGGCTGTCCAGCATAGGAAGAGTTCCTGTTAGAAATAAGAGTGTTATCAAATTCACTCTTGAGATCTCCTGGTACATCACAGAGTGACTGTAGGGAAAATATAAACTTCCTTAGAGAACAGCACCACCATAAAGATTTCACCAGGTGAAATACAATTTAAATTATTTACCTTTGTTTCTTACTTGATAGGTAGCCTCTTCATCTAAGACAGCTTTAAAAAAAATACTCAACTGTGCATCCTAGACTTCTCTCATGAAAAGCTCTTACCAGAGAATACAAAAGACTGCCTGTTTCACAAGGACACATGCTGCATTATGGTTCTTTATAATATCATTGAGGATACAGATATTTTTGAAGAACACAGTGGAAACTGATGTCTGGCACCTGCCTTTTCTCTGTTGTCTGTTATTCACCTCCATCTTTTTTTACAGGATCTCCTTTCAGTTGAATAGTGCTAGAACCAAGAATGTAAAATGAGATTCAGGAGAAGTCAGCTGCTAATAAAAGGTTCCACTGTCCTTTCTTGCTGACCCACTAATTTAAATGCAAGTAAGTCTGATGTGATACCAGAGAAAGCCTTCATTTGGGTGTATTCATGCTTACTCATTAAAAACAAATAAGTTTCAGCAGACTGCTTCTTGCAAATGCTGTGACATACATCTTCAGCTACAAATGGGTTTCTCACATTATTTTAAGCAAGGCCTATATTATTCTCCAAAAGAAAAATGTACTGCAGTAGTGTTTATTTCACTGCCTATTTTACCATTGTAGGAAGAGAACAAGTGACCAAAATAAAAATCCTTTCTTTGGGTCATACAGATTTTGATGGGCCAGCAAAATCTGGAACCCTTCTGACTCGTAGATCTCATTTTCTTAATATGAAGAAGAATGAAACCTGAATACAGGTATTTTCAGACTAAGTGAAATACAGAATTTGTAGAAGTGAGAATTAATGTTTTCCCCCACCACCTCTCATGTTCTCTGTATCATGTATCATGTCATTGAACTCTTTGATACTGTTCTCATATATGTGGGAAATATGTTTTAACCACTTTACAGAGTACTTTGAAACCTTCTCAGGAAACATGCAATTCAAGGATTATGTTTTATTCTATTACTAGCCTAGGCTAATAGTTCTGTCTGATCCTTGTCTATAATCAGGAATCTTCAGGTTTTTCACTGGGATAAAACCTTATTAGCAGCAGTTCCTGAACTATATCCAGCATATGCAGAGAGGCTGACTTTTATGTACTGTCTGCATACAGGTTTAAGGCAGGAGAATGGCTCCTTTTCAGAAGCATTTTACACAATGATTCATTCAGTCTCTGGGAGAAGTGTACTGCACAAGTATTCCAGGGTATATTTAAAATGCCCACAGTTTTCCCTGAAAGATTACCTTGCTAGCTTACCTTCAAGCCGTGTATTTAAAAGAAAGAAGGGCTGACTATGGCAGAAGGCTCCACTATACTTAGCCCTACTGTTTTCAGTTTCTGGACTGGCATGAATAATTAAGGAAGTCTGCAGCTTCAACTTCCACGGAGACAGCAGTGCTGAAGAGCAGGAAATAATCAGCTCTAGTTGGCACCACCATCCATTATACCAATATTCACAGAGACAGGATCAGTAACCCTTAATAACAGCATTGCCTGTTATACCCATTTTAAACACACTGCAAGCTGCTCATCGTAAATGGCAAATGAAATCCAGAGTACAGGTCAGTGTGCAGAGTATGATATTTCAGTTTTCTGTGATACATACAAAGTAGGAAAAGTCAGGCATAGAGGGATTCCTTGGAGAATTCTAGTCATTTTAGGCTTAGAAAATGCTATATGCTACTACAGTTTCCATTTCAGACTATGGAAAATTATAAAAACTGACAAATGCCCACTAATAGGAGGCTGAGCAAGAGACTGTGGTTAAGGAGGGCGCCACGTGGGGCAGCAGGGATGAGTATTCTTCCGCTGCACATTCCATCTCTGACTCAGAAGCTCGTCACAATAGAAAACATACATATTTTTATAACTCCCTGTGCAAATTAACTGACTTCTGCCTTCAAAACATTCCAACATCGCATCTTGGTGGCTTATCTATGTGCTAGCCTTACGTTCAGCTACAAGAAAGCAAGTAGCTAGTAATGAAGAAACTAGCTTTGTTTCTTCTAGCTAAAAATGTTTGTTTCTATTCCAATTTAACTTTTCTTCCTTCTATCCAAGACTACTGACCCATCAGAAAAAGGAACTGAGGTTAAATCAACAAAAGAAATACATTGCTCAGACACTGCTAATGATTTTGTAACTTTGTATGCGTGGCTTTTCCTTTTTTCTTACAGTTCATTATACTTACAATCAACCCTTAAGACTGCAAAATAGCCAAAATAACACATCCAAAATATTAATTCAACATTTATCTGGTTTATTAATAACTTTGTTTATTCACACTGCCTTTACAGTATGAAATATCAACAACACATAATTTCACAGATAAATCGTACTGCATTCCAGGTGAAAAGTGCTGTAGACACATAATACATGCACAACCTGTCTCACTTACCTGCAATTTTCAAATAAAATAGTGTTGTTCTTATTTCAGATGCACCTGATTCACCAGTAATCTAGTCCAGTTTGTAAAGGTGAGTGGCTTGAACCCTAGACAGGGCTAAATTTTCTTAATTTTCTTATGTAAGGTCTGTCCAGCCATTAATACTAAGCCAAGAACAACAGTCTCAGGGTTTTTACCCTAGAGAAGTTTCTTTCATCAGTTACAGTGAGTATTGGGGGAAAGAAAATTAATACATCAGACCTGTTCTAAGGAAAATAAGGACTGGTTCAGAAATGAGTTCATGTAAGACCTCTAAGTAATCTATGCTGCTATGGGAAACACAGGCTAAAACACATTAGGTGCCAATAAGAAACTTACCACCCCAACACTCCCATACACACTAGATTATTTTCACTCTAAATTCCATATGTGTTTTCTCATCTTCTTCCTTTTGGCTTGTGTTCCCAGACAGGAGGGAAAAAATCCTAAATTTACTTTCATTTTCTTGCTCCCATTGAATGAATACCATTTCTTTAAAATGACAGGTAGAAAAGGCTTGTTTTGTGTTTTATTTACTTGTTTTTTCCCGATCTCTTAATTGTTCAGTAATCTTTCAGGCACAGTGAATACATTCAATTTCAACGCCCAAATCAAAAAGCATATGCTATCCCTTCATTCATGTTGGAATTCATTTGTCCATATTAGAGAGGATGGGCAAGTGGAAAGGGTTTCATTGTCCAGTTATCTGACTTTGAGCAGTCTGTGCTAAATCCTGCCATAGGCTGCTGCAGCACAGCTTCCCCACAGCATTTTGTTCCATCCAGTCTCAGTAAGGCTCAGAAGGGGACATCTTGTTGCCACACAGAACTGGTTTCCAGCTTTTCCTCTCTATTTTGTTGGTGCAAGCTTCCGTTTAGTGCACAGTACCTTTATCACAATTACTCCCACTTTTCTGTTTTTTTCTGTCCTGTTACATATACCATACTTACTTCTAAATAGGACTATTCCAACCAGTGTGAACAATGACACAATTTGCAATATTAAGGTGTTATGGGTCTAATGAAATACACATTCATACACATACAGATCTGAAACCCAGAGAAGACATTACTGACAGAAGAGGACCTAAGCAAAAGCAATGTGGTACACTACATTACACTGTCTTGTGAGCTCAGAAGCACCATCAACTTAGCACCTATTAACAACTCACTATGCATCAGCTGGCCTGCAGGAACTGTCAGCATGTATTACTTTGCATTTACTACTGGCAAACCGTGTGCAAGTTAGTTTAGTCTTCTCTCCTGTCAGAACATGTCACATCACCACATATTTGCTGCTGGCTAAGAGCCTATTCATCCCCACATCCACATTTACCATGGTATAAATGATACTTGGTAAACCCTGCTAACTTAATCTCACATCCAAACCTACACTGGGGAGATGCTGCAACAGCAATATAATTTGTGTGTTCCTTAATTATAGAAAAGTGACAGAAGCAAATAATCTTCAGTACCATTTAAGCAGCTGACTTGCTGCAGATAAGAATGAGATCAGTTTTAATTGAGCAAAATTTTATTTTGTCAAGACATTAAGTCTATAGTGAGTTAGTGATTAAAACACTGAAAAGTAGAGAAAGAAACTGGCCGTATAATCTTTTCCTTCTAATAATTTCCCTTAAATAAGTCTTAGTGCTAATAACTCTTCTGTAGACCCCTGTTAACCACTGTTATATAGTTGAAGGCAAGCGTATCTTAGAACTGTTGTAGAGGCATAGCCTTAAAGGCTCAGAAGCACTTGTTTCCTGGCAAGAAATATTTTCAAATAGGTCTGTGCAAAATAGGTCTCTTCATTTCTCTGCCACAGACGGTTCCTTTAACAGAAAGATCTTAAGGAGGACTTTTAGAAAAAGTTGTTTTCCTTTAAATAAACAAAACAAAACACCAAAAACCAACTAAACAAAAACCCTAAACAACAACAAGACAAAAAAGAAACAAAAACAAAGGACCAAAAGTAAGAAATGTGTGGTGCTGTCTCTAATAGCTAGAATATCTCCCACTTCAGGTTTCTGACTCATCTGCCAGCATCTTCTTTGGAGAGCTCCTGCCCTGTCTCCTCAAATTTGCTATGGGGTGCCACAGGAATTTATTGTCAACCATCGTCTCGTTATCACATCAAATAGTCCCACCAGTTAGCATCTCTAGGCACTTTTTTCACAGGTCTCTCTCTCTCTCCTTTGACCAAGTCATTAATCAAATTAGTGCTCTTTTAGTTATTTAAGCATCAGCTCCAGTTCAACATGACTGAAAACCAGCATTCCCAATATTCTTTCTGTTCAGTCATTTCAGGACATCTACAAATAACACCACTACTCTCTTAGGAAGTAGGCAGGTTTGACTGGAAATATTCACATTGTGGCAACATATCGATCTCTCAAACATGTTCACATGATCTGTGACTTAACCTCTTCCAGTAGCCATCCCCCCTGCCAGTATACTTTTGCAAGGTTTAACCATCTTCCTTGCTGTAATATCCCTTCCCCCTTGCCTTGACAAAGGCAATTAAATTCTGAATTGCACTCATATGGATTGAAGATACTGCTTTAACAATAACTCTGCTGGGCCATCGTGTTCACCATACAATCTTTTTTTCCCCCCTTTCAGAATAAACAAATAGCCATATTTGTGGGTTTTTGCATAAATCTGCTTATGTGAAAGTGTGTTTGCTTAGGAAAGAGTGTATGTGGAAAATACCAAGGTATAACAATTGGTACAGAAGACTACAGCTGTCATTCTGCATGTGGTTATCTGAGCTCATTGAAATTGCACTAAAGAAGGGGGGAAAATTAGTCAATTTTTTATTTAAGTAGAAAAAAATAGAAAAGTAATTAAAATAATCTAGAAAAATAACACACATATTCTCAATCACTAATATCAGGAAGGAAAAAAACCTATCTCAATTTCTTGACATATTAATAGGAATAAAGCAGTTAATGCGGTATTTTAACTCCACACAAGATGAAGCCTAATGCTTTCCTTATTATGTCATTCGCCATAGGAAAATGCTTCCAAAAATTATTGAACAGACTTGTTTCTATGAATTGTGCTAGAAACCATTAGCCAATTCTTTAATGTCCATTTAAAAATAATGGAAGGAATAAATAATTAATAAGACATACAATGTAGAGGTTTATTGTAGAGGTTAGAGATAATGGCCCATGAAGGGAAGAGTGTATTACATTATGGATTCAAGTAAACTACAATCAGCTTAATGGTTAAAGTGTTCACAGTATTTTCTGTTCTCCACCCGTGCTGTTTGTAAGTAGACGTCTGAACCTTGCTTTACTGAAAAGCATATGAAAGAAAAATTACATATGTGACTAATTTAGCCCAGAGATCTTACCAGTACTTTTTGTGAGGATATCCACAGTCTGATTGTTTTCTAAACCGTGGAGGAAATATACCAAGGATTCTTCAAAGGATGTTACTTGTACACATCACAGGTAAAACACCAGCAAAATTACACGACTGAACCCAAATTACGATCCAAAGACATTTTCAACGTTTTCCGCAGGACTACTTCTAATGATTTTCTCTAGCATACTTCATCAGTATGTTGTCAAAGCAGGAAGTATACAATTTAATTCAAATAAGTCATATGCATGTGAAGTTTGTGGTAACAAAAATTAAAGAATATTCATTAGTAATTGAGTCTTAGAAGATAATGAAGACTCTCAACTGTGGTGCCATACTTTTCTTCAACCAAAACTGACACTGGCCTGCAGAGACGTTTGCTTTGTATTAATGCAGTACTTTAAATGTAGTTTGCATAAACAAACAAAGGCGAACAGTATTTACCACTTGCCAAAAAAATTAAATGCAGTTATCAACAGTCATTACATATCTCTACTGGCCCTCTCTCTACCGCAAAAAAATCCCCAAACAAACAAAAAACCATCACACCAGCAGACATTACCCTTCAGCCTGCAGAAATTTCATCTGACAGAAGTCAGCCTCCTGATGCCTGAGAATTACCCATGAACACACTGCTGTGTACCATGAACAAATCCACAACATGGTGTTTTCCCAAACACAGCCAGGATAAGACTTATCACAAACTATAAATCCACCACAGGCCAAGCTGTTGCAGTGTTAAGAGCTGAAGCCCCCATGTTCTGGCACCAGTTTGGTGCCCTGAAGCCCACAGCTCAGGCCATGTGTTCCCACTCCCCACCACACCAGAAGTAGCAGTACCTTGGACCAGAATCTCCAACAACCAGTGTGAGAAGAACCTCAGTGGCCAATTACTGACATTGCAACTAGAACCTTCTTGGCATCTAAAGCACTTCATTCTTGAGTTAGGGCTGGAGTTAGACTTTGGCGTTGTTTGAAAGCATGGCAGGAGGAAGGAGAGGTTCTCTCATCAGCTAAACAAGCAGAGGTTAGACCTGGAGAGTCATAAGGACAACAGTGAAGTCCTATCTGACACTTCCCAGGAAATTCCCTTCGTCACCAGGCCAGAGGCTAGCTGGGAGGAATGCCTTTCATTGCCCCTACTGAAAGTCTGTTATTCTGTACAAACTAATCCACATTCATTGGGCCAGGGAAGCAAGGCATCACTTTGCAATGCAACAATTAAGGTACCTAGCTGGGAGCAGGGACATTTGAATTTCAATCCCTGTTACAACACTGCTTTTCTAGATGATTGCATATAATAATAAAGTACATGAGCAACCATGAAAAGCCAGGAACAGAAACTGAGTTCCTTAATAACCTATTCCAACCCATCCATTACCTTGGATACCAGCAGGACACAGACTCAGCCATCCTGTGCGGCTGCATTTTTACTGTTATGGATACTCAACTTACCTGGTACTATTTCAAATTATTTATACCTGCTGCAATCATATCTATTATTAAAGACAGACATACATCCATCTTGGGGTAGTTTTTCCTTCCAATCCCTTTAGAGGCATTTGTGGTGTCTACTCCTGACTAATCCCAATTGACAAGAAAGAAGAAAAGAATATAAAAAACCTCTGTTACTCCTTTCACGCCTATTGTGATATTCACCCCTTTCTCTGGTCTCTCCAATTCTTTCCCGTGCTTTATTCTTCTTTGTTATCCTCCCCCTCATCATCCTTTTTCTTTCATTTCTCTTCCTCATTTATGTGGTTTTGCCTTTCTTCCCTCTTCTTTCTTGCTTCCTTCCCTTCATTTTCAACACTCAGAGACCTGATCCTGCAGTTTTCCTCCTACATTTCTGAAACTCAAAATGCATGGACCATAAAAGCTTAGGAGGTAAAAAAGGTATAGGAGCAAACATCATTCCCTCATTATTACCTCATTTTAAAAGAACCTAAGTCTGTGTTTTTTAAATTTTTTTTCCTTGATTACTGCTGTATGAAAGGCCTAGACAAACAACAAACCCAGGAAAAATGAAAGAGCCACTGGAGTGGAATGGTTTCAGCGAACGCTGAATGAACTGTGATCTTTGGTGGCATAAAGATCAACACGAAATGCTTTCAGCTGTAGCAATCAGTCGATACTTTCCAGACCATCCCCACGGTGACAAAGACAGAGGCATTTTTAAGTTGTAATTGAGATTAGCCTTGATACATACAGTTGGAGCTATGCCTGTGAACTTTGCTAAAAGGCTGGCTATGTAAACCATCTATCACTCAGTTTCACATGAGCAGTAATGTAATGACACCACAGAAATCTCACCATATCCCTTGCTACACACGTCCAGGCACAGCAGTGGACTCATGCCAGGGTGCTTCAGCTGTGCTTCTGAAGGATTTGCCTACCAAGATCTGGAGCACCATACAGATCCTCACTAAAAACTGTCATTATTCCCTCTTAGGGTGCCCAAGTTCTGTACAATGTTCAGTCTTGTAGCCCAAAAGCACTCTTGCTCTAATCCAGCTTACTAGATTTGCAGTCATGTGCTAACTGAAAACCCATGCATAATACTACTGACTCCAGCACGCTTTGGATGAAGCCCATAGAGACAGGCAAGATTGCTTTTCATAGACGGGAATAAAATATTTTGTTTGTTACTATTAAGCTAACCACAATAAAAAAAATAGTTCTCTTTCATGTGGTGATGGAACAAAGCAATCATGCTGTATTCCTTTTTTAATTATTAGGTTGAAAGAATCATTGTCTTCCTGGCATGCTTAATTCTGAATCATATTCATCACATATATAAATAGCCAGCAACTGTATATAGTACAGAAGGGTGGACAGGAAGGTCAGGGAATTAGCTTGATGTCAAGAAAGCATTTCCTGTGGAGTCACCAAATCTGTCCTGGATACAGACTCTTAACATTGGCTCACAGGGAGCCTGAAGCCTGCTGTGTCCTTGTGTACCAGACATGCCAGGTGAGCATCTCCAACTTTACTGGCATTTGGAAGTTTCTCCTCCTCAGACATCACATAGGCATAACTTACTTTTTTGGGCTTTGTAATGATTAGTAAAAGATCCTTCCTCTCTGCTTTGTGTTATAGGCAGTGCCACCACTTTAGTGCCAAAGCCCCAGCAGCTACTCCATGGGGTCAGGGAGACTACTTTCTCCATCGAAATCTGAGTGGACAAATCTTGGAGGGAAGCATTGACTCTACTACCACTAAAAACCAGGATGTTGAGCATAAAGAAGTGGCTGCAAATAATACCATGGACAGGGTGCCAAAAGGCAGAGTTAAAATTGCGGCCAGTCACGACTAAACTCACACATTTTTTATGTGGTTTGCATTTGTAAATAATTCACATAAACACAAAGATTAGCACAAGTCTGGCATTGAACTGCTTAGGCCATCAGGAAAACTAAGCTAGAGTCTCCTGGGACTTTTGTAGTAACGTGGACATTGCCTTAGCACTGCTGCGTGCCGCTTCAGTAACCTCAGACCCACGCAGCTCTCAGCTGACTTCACAGAATCACAGAGGTTGGAAGAGACCTTTAAGATCAATCGTTAACCCAGCACTGCCACTGCAATCCCTAAACTACTAAGCAATAACACCCAGCACCAGATCCAGACAACTCTCAAACACCTCCAGGGATGGTGAGTACACCACCGCCCTGCGCGTTGTAACAGAATGCAGGAACTTCGCAGGAACAAGCGAATTTTCCGTGCTCCCTCGTTCGGCACAGCGGCAGTGGACACACACGACAGGCAGCCGCCTAGCACAGCAGCCCGGGGCGGGAGGGAGCACATCCCGGCCCGGCTGGCCTGGGCCCTGCCGGGGGAATGCTGCCCGGCCGGCCCGGCCGCTGCCCCGGGCGGGTGATTGAACCCCGGCTGTGCAGCACCGGGGCATCCCATGGCCCCGGCACGCCGCCCGTGAAGCCACACGCGGTTTAGGAATTAAAACGAGGGTGGGCAGGTTTTGTCGCCGTCGGCTGCGAGTTTGAACCAGCGCACCTTGCCCGGCTGGAGCAAGGTCACGGCCCGCCCCGACCCGGCCGCGGGGAGGGCCCTGCGCCCCCCGGCACCGCCGACAGCCCCCAGGAGGGGCGGCCGCCGTCCCGGGCGCCGCGGCCGGATCCTCCTCCACCCCGCGCGGTATTTTTAGCCGCTGACCCAGTTCCCCCGCTCGGCTCTACCTGCGCCTCCCGCGCCGGCCGCCCCCCCCCCGCCCCCGGCCACAGACGCACCGCCCAGGGACAGCCCGGCCCGCGCCAGGTGAGCGGAGCGGGGTGCGGGGACCCGCGGGGCAGGTGCGGCCGGGGCGCGCGGGGCGGGACGGGACGGGACGGCCCGAGGGGACGCGGGGCCGCCGGAGGGGAGCAACCCGGGCGGAGGAGCCGCGCACGCCGGCCCGACGGCGCTGGCGAGGAGCGGGCGGGCGGGTGCGGGCGTGGCGCTGCCGGGGCCTCCGCGGGGGCGGAGGGGGGGGCGGTGCCGGCGGCGAGAGCGGCCGCGGCGCAGTTTTCTCCAGTGGAGCCGAGCTACAAGTGACGGACAGCGTGTGTGCGTCGGTGTAAGTGCGGGCTTCTTGTCCTGCAAAAATGTGAGTGTCATCCCGCCCCCCTCATTCCCCCTCGCTCTCTCAGTGAGGGCTTCCCGGGGCGGCCGGATAACGGGGCGCGGGAGCGGAGCGGGGCTGAGGCTGCCCGAGCGCCGAGGTGCCGGCGGAGGAAGTGGGTCACTGCCGCCGCTCCGTCCTGCTCCAGCTTACTTTCCTTCTTTGCTCTTCGGCGGTTCCCCGCCCGCCGCGCTCCCGTGTGCCTGGCGAGGTGCGGCGGAGCCGCGGCCTCGGGGCAGCGCAGGTGAGGCTGCAGCGGGGCCCGCCCCGAGGGGCCTCTGCCCCGGGCTGGGGCGTCCGAACTTCCAGGGACCCAAGCTGTGTGTTAAGAGTTTTCGATATTGAGCGATATGGAAATCGTATGTTGCTGGCGTAGCTTTTTTATCTAGATGAACGCTGACACCGTGGTTGAAAAGCTGCTACAGTTTGCTGTCTTGCACCCCAAGTGCTTTGGTCCTGCACTAGGAGTACAAACACTCCTGAGACTTTTTTTTAGGAGTATCTTTACTGCTTGCTCCTCCGCTCACTGCTATTTATACCACGCAAGGTTGGCAAGGAGGGGAGAGCCAGAGTTTAAAACGACATGGAGCTTAAACTTGATACCATTGTTCCAAGGCCAAGGCAAGACTGCAAATATTTAAAATAAAACAAAAAAAATCCAGCAAACAACTCTGTGAAAACACCTTACACCTGTTTTTCTGCTGTATGATCAAAGCAGAGAACTGAGCATCCCCTTCTTGTGAGGGGTACGTAGGTTTTTGCTTCAGATATGGCTCTGACAGTCTGACACGGGGTCTGAGCCTCTGCTTTGGCTTTACGTTTTGTTTGAGTTATACTTGTGATGTGATGGGCAGTACAGCTGGTTAAACCCCACACCGGGGGGTTATCTGAAAGATGAAGTCTCACACTGCGACAGATGCATGACTTTCACTTAGGCAGGTAAAATAAATTGTTATTGGTCATTGCTAATGGGTCTAAGAGTAGCTATATGTAAAATATTGTTAACACTAAGTCTAATTAATTGAGTGATACCTACACGGTTGAATACATATTGACAGCTAATAATTTTCTTCTTTCTTTTTCTAAATGAACTCAGTACACTTCTCTCTCTGAAGTGAGGAGGGGTAAGGTGTTCATTTAATGAAACTTATTTTATTTTGGAAATACAAAAGCTTTAATCTTCGTTATTTATCTCACTAAGATTTTCAGAGTGGATGGTGGTGTCTAATGTGATGGATCTCCCTAGCTGGATTGCTGGATAAGGCAGGTATTAAAAGTTGTTTATTTCTTGTGACGTGCACTGTGCTCTGGTGGAACTGCAGCCCTGCATTGTAGCGGCTGGCTTAAGTGACTCCAGATCAGCCACTGGGGTTAACTTAGTTCTCCTAGTGTTCATTATCATGGGTGAGCAATAGGTTGCATTTGAGCTCTGTTTTTATGGAGTGTAATCGTACGTGTGGTAACAAGACTATTTAAAATTTATATAGTCACTTTTAAAATATTGCAGATTTCTGGCTGAGATCAGTCTGCTTCAGAATTGTGGCTAAAACAATGATAATAATCTGATAAGTTTAAGCTAAAACTTTACATAATATCATTTTCCATCCAGGATAAACATGATTCTGTATGTCAAGATTTTGTAACTTGAAAATATTCGAACAAATTTTAAACTTTTAGTAGCTGGCCTGTTAAAATGGGTTTCAAGATCTTTTTGAGAAATTATGATTCAGTAAATAGGAAGCCTTACTGTTGGATTCATAACTACCCCTAATTCTCATGTGGTTTACTCAGTCTTACAGCTGAAATCAGTATCTAAGAATTGGCTAACTGCAAAAATGCAATGTCAAGGCCTTGACAAAGTCAAGATTTGACAGAGTAATGACACAATAAATGCATTTGGGGCTCCTGTTTCTAACTCTTGCATTTTGTGGCTGCAAAATTTGTCTGCAACCACATACAGAAGAAGTGGATTTCTTTTTTAGAAAAAGCCAAAAATGCCAACTATAAGTAGACTTTTTTATAATGTTGTAGGACCTAGTATTGGGCTGAGATCTAACATGTCAGATAGCTAATGATGTCAACAATCTAGCAAAATAATTACTTAGACTAGTATAATAGAAACTGTGGAATGCAGATTAGCCAGCTGATAGTGTGGGACTGATTTTTTTGTATCTAAAAAATCAAAACGTACATACTTTTTATACATGTATAAACATATATATTATATATAAATTGTGGTATATTACATATTTGTATATGATGCTAAAGTGTGCCACTGCCATATTTTGATTGATGTTGAGAGATAATTATGTGAGCAGAAGTAGCATGTGTGGTGTGATCCAACAGAAGCTGCTGAAGTGATTACCTGTCCCAAGTCCCTATATGTTTAAGTAATTTTGTTCTAATAATTTGATTTCGTGATGTATGCTGATTTCTTGTTTAATTGGGAAAATCAAGCCTTTTTAAAGTTGCCTTTATCCCATGAATTCAGAGGATTACCTGCAAGTTTGTGGAATGCTCAGTCTATGCAGTAGTTTGGAGTTAAAGCTGGACAAGTTAATGCTCTTTATTCTTCTTTACTTGATTTCATGTGGGAAGGGAAACAAGAGTTAGTGCTTCTTCAGTGTTTGTGGTGTGGAATTGGCTGTTGCAGTTTGTTTTAAGCAAACATTACAGTGAAAATGATAACAACCTACTTCTGTTTAAGGGAGTACTTGCACTGTGAAGTTTATTCCTTTTCTTAATTCATGTATGAAGATGTTTTTAGACTCAGCAGTTGCTCTAATAGAGGCATGGGGAGAGTTGTTTTCTGCATTCCTATTTTTTGTTGTTGCAGAGATTATTCCATGGAGTACATTTGGTATACATAGGTATGCTTTATTACTTGAAGAAAAAAAATCAGTGCTAGTTGGTAATTTTATTTGTTCTCCAAGTGACAAAATAGTATTAATTATGAGTCTTAGTTTTCTACTACATGGGCTTTTTTTAGCACCAAAAACTTATGTCAGGAGTCTTCAGTGGAAAGTTTCCTTTTTCCCATTCCTAATACCTATATTAACTTCAGTTTTATTTCATTGACTTTTCCTTCCTTTGGCTGAATTGCATTAATCCATAATGATTCTGGCCCTTTTCTGCTTAAGTTAACCTCAAAGTGCTTTGATTAGTACTCTGTTCAGTTTTTGCATCAGGAAAAACTGAAACTGCTGATTGTGGATTACTGTGATGTGGTCTGTGCATCATTGACTCCTCAGTCTCTGTTCTCATTCCTCTTTAGGTGGTTCCCTTATGTCTGTCATTTTGTTTGCCTTTATCTTAGAATTTATTTTAACTCTTCCAACTTTGCTAAGTTGCCAGTGTGCTCTTAGCAATCTTCAAATATTTAAAGATTTCACAACTATTTTTCTTTTTGCAATCTTAAATAATATTTAAAAAATAGAAACTAGATAATTTTTGCATTTAATATAAATGTGGATTTATGGGGTGCAATATGGAAATTAGGAAAATGCAGGGAAAATGAAACTAGTGTACTCAAGGCACTAGGAGTCGAGATGTAACTTACTTTGGGTTTTGATGAACTGGTCCTACTGCAGACCCCGCTGAATGTGCGTGCAGTGGTCGTCTGTCTGCTCAGAGTGACAGTGGTCATCCGCTGTACAGCGAACTCCCAGACGTGGGTGAAACAATCAGAGTGTGTGTGGTGTAGCACTTTATTCTAAGGCTGGTATTCCTAGTATTTCTAATACCTTTTCCTGGATACTCTATACTATGTCTAACAGGAAGAAATAAGAAAACCTGCCTTCCAGAGTCAGTTTCCCTGCTGTGTTTGCTCTATTCGTGTCAGGGAAGAAGGTAGACAAGTCTTTTTCAAGCAAAAACAGAGCCATTGAAGGAGGAATTGTCATTACTATGAGAAATATGATTGTAGCTATGTTAAGTAACTGTTTTTTCCCCTGATTTCCTGTCAGTGTATGAGGTCCCTATAGTGTGTTCTGGACTTGTTGATTTAGTTTGATGGCATTAGCTGACAGCAGTGAGGTCTAGATGGAGTGATCTGTGAAACGGTACTCATTTTTTTTTTGTGAAATCAGCTCTAAACCTATGCAACTGGCCAGAAAAGAAATTTCATCAGTGTGCTCCTGAATGAGTGTGATTGTACTTTTGGATGAGTGTGAGTGTTACAGACTGCTGCTTCTATCCATTCATCTCCTGTTGGAGTTGTAGCTGAGGCTGCTGGAGAGAGGTGCTGACTTATCATGTCTCTAGTGTTGCATTGCAGCAGACTGAATAATCTTGACCAAAGAATTTTAAGAATAGGAAGATTTTACTGCACCATCATTCCAGGAGGGTTTGGGAACTAAGGATCTGTATGCCTTTGGGCAGTATGAGCACATTGTGGTAAAGAGTATGGCCTGGTGGAAAACTGCCCTCAAACAAGAAAGACTATGAACTTGTCCATCAGCTAAGGTTTGTGTGCCCCTTCTCCTAATTAACATGATGTACCTTCCTTATTATACTTGGTGTTTTACCTATGTGCTCCTAGTGAGTCAAGTGCGATTACTCTTACTTGAGGAAACTAAAGGAAAGATAGTTAGAGTATTTCAAGACCATGGTGTGAGACCATTTTTAAACTGGAGGTATAAATGGAAGGTGCTGCTGTGCTGGCTTATGCATAGTACACATCCTGTCAATGCGTAGTCTACAAGAGTCATCAGTTCTTGGAAAAACTCTGAGTTACTTGCTCTTAGTGTCTGATTTAAGTGTTTTAGTGGTAGTGAAATATTTCTTTGGCTGTGATTACTAGAGATATTTGAAATACTAGTTGACTTTAAAAGGAAAGTCAGGAAGTGCTTGCATAATACTTTCCTCAAGTTGGTATTTTTCTTTGTAATTCTGTAAATTAAAGCATTTTTTTAATTTGGCTGGGAGGTACCTTTGGAGGTCACTCTTTCCAACTTCCAGATGGAAATAGGACTAATACCTGTGCTAGATCAGGTCAGTCATGGCAGGGTCCAACTGAGTCTTGCAAATCTGTGGATGAAGGTTCTGTAACCTGCTTTGGATGCAAATAACTTTGTTCAGAGAAATAACTTGAACTGGGATGGCTGATGAACTGTTTTCAGAATTATAGGCAAGGGATGTTACAGAAGTCAGTTGGCAATTGTACCTGGTTTTGGTACTGAACTCCTTCAGATTAAATAGAGACCTTCAAGGAAATTGGTCTAAAGTAAGCTGTTAGTGGCCTTATTTCTGAAATTACACCAATCAGATGGTTCATTCTGTCACTCTGCAGGGCCCTAACTCTTTATTGCAGCTCTGAGTTTCAAGACTGTAGTTCTGCCTGTAGGTGCTGGGCAGTTCTTTGAATGTTGGCTCCTCTGTAAGAAATTCTCACGTGCTTCCCTTTGAGCCTGTCATTTCATCCAGTTGAAGTTTTGCTATGCCAAATGTCCTTAGAATTGCTTTCAGCTTGGGGAGAAAGAAATAATCTCCAAGTTTTCTGGGAGAAATTAGCAGGAAACTTGATGGTTTTAGTGGTATATTGGTAAATGGTGAAAAATTAGAAGACTGCTTTGTGGATATAAGTACAAATAGTTTGATAAATAATTATCCTGCAGAAAAGTGGCGTATGTACAGTATGTAAAACTGGCAGTCTGTCTGTGTCTTTGCAAACTTTATCTAGAGTTTCTAGAGTTCTGGTAACCTGTATGATGCAGTGGTCAATATGGCTTTCAGTCTGTGAAGCAAAAGGTGGCTGTTACTTGTAAACTGGGTGGCCAGTTTTAGAGAAGTATAAAGGATCGTTTGATGGGAAGTTGTCAAAATATATTTTCTACTTTGGATTGGTTTGTTGGTTATTTTCCTCTCCTGCTTATTTTATTGGTTTTGGTGTATTTCTGTGTTATTTAGTGTCACTTTTCTGTAGCAGCAGTATTACATACTGGTGGTTTTCTCATGTTTGTCTTGGCCCTTAAGTGGCTCGATTAAAAAGACAGCTTATGGCAAACTCATTCACCAGGAACATTTGGAAGTAAGTGGGGTAGGTGTTCATTTTGGGAGATGCTGATCGATAAACAAAACCAATATGCAGTATGTATCCCAGTGTTAGGATTATTTATATCAACATTAATTCACCATGGAAATTATGAATCAACATAAAACTTTCTGTAGTAGTATCAGGATGCTGTCCTCTTGAATCTTTGTAATGTTCTTCTGGGAAAAACTGAAGAATAACTTGAAATTTGGTTTGAAAGGCTTCTAACACTCCTCTCTGCCATGGGTAGTGCTGTTTGGACTGTCATGTCATCTGCAATGATGTCACTTGGAGATAAAACCATTCTTTTGATGGAGTTTTACCTGTCGCAAAGCATGAACTTTCCTGACATCTTCATTACTAGGCTTTAAATACTTGCTAAACCTGCTGATTTGCACCGGTTCTGTTCATACTTATATTGTGCTCTTTGGGATTAGCAACCCCAAAAGTCACAGTTTCCAGAAAACGCAGCTTTAATGAGTCCTCTTCTATCATTTAAATCAGTGTATAACTTTTTCAGAAACTGGAGAATTAAATGTGATAAAATATGAACTGTTGCATCTGGATTTGTTGCCCAGATTTGTCTGAAAGCTGACTTGTGTTGGTGTAGGAGCTGACAATTAAACACACCAAAGCTCAAATAAACCCAAAACCCCGTAAGGGGGGGAAGGACCAGTTGTTTGAACAACTAATTCTTGCAGCAAGGTGTATGCAGTATTAGGGTTTTCACTCTGTGGAATGTGAAAGCAAACTTCTGTTAATGATCTTCTATCTTAATGCCTGGGAGTATGCATTATGCACAGCATTGGACTGTGAAATAGTGAGCTTGGTCAGCTGGTCTAAGAAATTTGCACTGAAATTATCCTCTCTTACTGTTTTTTATCTCAGAGATCTAGTCTGGCTCGTTAGACAGTCTTCTGCAGAGACTGGACAACTGTGCTTGGAGTGCTTGTGAAAACCTTGTCTGTCTTTAATGCCATGCACGGTTCTCCGCGTGTGGCTCAGTGCAATTTGCTACAAGCGATTCTGTCCTGGGTTTTTTTGTTGGTTTTTGTTTGTTTGTTTGCTTGTTTTGTAAAAACACCTGTTGAAACTAGGTGGTCCTTTGTCCATCATTGTATGTGGACTTTGTGATTCCCTCTGAGAGGCTTGACAGCTTTTGGTTTTGTAAAAGTTCTGGTGTTCAGACCAGTACTGAATTACTGTATGTCTCTTTTTTTTCACTCCACCCTCCTTTCTGGTTATTGCTTTGGGAAGAAGAAAAAGAAGAAAAGAGATGCTTGTATTGAACTGCTCTTTTCCACCTTTCTGACATCTGTCATTCAGTCCTGTGTGTGCATGATTATTACTATTACTGATTATTATTACTATTACTGATTCCTGGGTGAGGCTTTTAATGATCTTATGGCTTCTTTGTTGACACTGACTGTCTGAGCAGGTGAAAATTTTTACATTGATGCTGTCTCCACTGTGTCCATCTCGAGTTGAATGACAGCTTACATTTGATACTGCTGGTTGGTGGCTCTGTGGTGCCATTTCTGGATGTACTTGCCTCACAGTTCTTGGCACCATAAGCAGGCTCTGTCTGTTGCAGCGCACTCTCATCTCATGTGTGCACTGGTTATTGCTTTTCTACAATCAGTAGTCAAGGATCTTAAAACCATTACTCTGTGGCTGTTATCTAATCTTGGAAAGCCTATTGGTTGCTGTTCCGCTGTTGCAATGGTACCTAATTGCATGGCTTGTCTGCCGGTTTCCTCTCTGCAAGACGCCCTCCGTGCTGACTTGACTGTTTTATTGCATTGTGGACACCTAGGAGATATCTACAGAATTCGCAGAAATTTGGTGTTTCTTGGTGCTGGTACTATCTAAACAACTCCCTGTTTCAGGTATGCTCTCTATCAGATATTTGTAACTGGGCAGCCTATATGGTGCTGTATTGTCTCAGTTATACTTCAGATGTAAGTTTACAGGAACTAAACTCTGCTGCAGATTTCCATTAAGGAGAATTTTATTTTGTATACTTGATTTGCTCCTCATTTAGTGATACAAGCCAAACTTACAGAACTTTACTCTTATTCTTTTATCTTTCAAGCAGTGTGGAATATGAACTGTTTTTATTGTCTGTGAAATCTCATCCTTTTCAGGTCTCTATTACCAGTAGCTGCCATCAGCAGCATGAAGGTACTGAAAGAAAATCTGTTGGTATGATTCATAGTTCATGTGTTATCACATAACATGTGGCTCAGTTTAATGAACTTGTTGCCAGAATTATCTGTCTGAAAAGTCTTCTTATCCCCCATAGTTGGTTATTTATCATGCACTTTTTTTGATGCAGTGAGGGTCATTTTATTCGATGCTGAGTTTCAGGTAATCAAATTTTTTTCAAGTTTGTATCTACAGGTGGATTGCTAGAGTCGTTCCTTTGCAAGCTTTCCCTAAATGAAAGGAATTTCTCACAGGTATTTTGGTCTGTTTGTGTCTTTACCTGTCTCTCAGTTTGAAAGTGTCTCAAAACAACAGGTGTTCCCTGTAGTGCATCTGCATTTCTTCTGCTTGGTTTCGTTCTCGTAAACAGTTCATAGGACCTCTTCAGGAATGGTTACACTTGAGTATTATGAAACTGAAATGTCTGGGTGTTGTCTCCTGCTGTAGTATTATAATCAGCCAGAGCCTTGATGCCAGGAGATTATAATGGTTCTGCAGTCAGCATAGGTTGGTGGCCTTGGGCTGCTGGATGCCTTTAGGTGTTTGCACTCTCAGTATCTGCCTAGAAGGATGGCAGAGGCTTGCCAAGCAGTTAGGAAGCTCACTTCCTTGAGCCTGCTTGAATCTGTAGTAGCAGTATGAATGTTCTTGCCCTGCACCAACTCATCTAATGAATAGCTTCTTCTGATACTTATTTGGAGTTGTGCAGAGGACTGCTTCACCCAAGGATTCTTTGTTCTTTGTAGTTCCTTGATATTCTAATAGTAAGTAGTATAAACCTTGTGAGCTTGGCAGTTTTCTCAGGAGATTATAAAGGCTTTTGGTCATCCACTTCATTATGTATACTGCTCGTGGTTAAACTTTGCTGCTACCTTGTTGCACAAACACACAGATCAAGATACCGGAGTAGTTTCTGTATGTGGTTAGGACTCACCATTGCCTTTCTTTCCTCGCCCTGAACCTGTTTGCATTTGTGTGCTGTGGATTTCATGTAATAAAATGTCCTTCAGCTCAGCAAATGGGCTCCAAAGTCAAATACCATAAAGCCAGTCCTCTGTGTCACAAATTTCTCATAGGTGTCATAATAGTTGCATCGGGCATAACTCATTTTTATTTGTGCATCTCTGCTTTAATAATGCTGCATCTCAACACTTAATAAGTCTGGTTCCAAATTTCACCCATCTTGAACTGGTAGTTCATTTAATAGCTTAATTGCAAGGTGATAATTGAATAGCAGCTGTCAGTTTCCTAGATGAGGAGGCTGTATCATTAGACGTTCTGAAGTCTTGCTAAAAGCTGCCTCTCCTGAAAGATGTATTGCAGCTTTAGCTATTACTTTAACAAGAAAGGTATTGAGCATGTTTTTTGTGGTGGTTGTATTGGACTAGTAGCTTCCCTGCTTGCCCAGTAGACTGTTGGCCAAGTGCTTCAAGCACAAGGCAGTGATGATGCATGGCGTATTAGCTGGGGTCTCTGGATGTTTCTCAGTGTGTGGCTTTTTCCTGCTGTCCTAGCCTATTGGAGAACACCACTGTAGTTCTTCCCCTCTGTGCCTGGCTATCTTCATTGCAGTGTCTCCTGTAAGCTAAATTGTTGGTGTCCCATAGGTCACAGCACTGTTGTGCCAGTGTGTAAGCCACACTGTACACCGATGTGTAGTCACAAACACACATTTGTAAAAAATGCACTTTTTAGACAAAGAAGTACTGTGGAGCCTTGAGAGGAGTGACTGTAACATGTCCAAAACTGAGAAGAGCTGAAGGTGAGGAATTGCTGTGGTTAGAGCAACCCTTCTAGCAGAACATTTGACATTTCAGTGGTATAGCTTGGCATGTGGGCATGCCTCCAGCTTTACTCCTGTGGGGTACCCTGTTGGTAAGGTGTCACCTAAATATAGTAAGCCTGTGCAGCGGGATGTTTTTTCCTCTGTAATGGGCTATTTTCAGTGCAAAGTAAGACGGAAAGCTTTGTCTTCTACAAGGTCACTCCAACACAGGTTTTCAGGTATTTCAAGTTGTTTAGCTTTCTTACTGAAGGCTGTGTAGAAACTGGGTGATGGACTTTGGGGTAGCATTTCTGTTCTCTAATCTGTAATGGGATGCATATAATTGATAAAAGAAGTCTGATTCTGTAGAGGTCATTCCATAGTATCTACACAGGTTATATTTAGTGCTTGTTTCTGTCTGATTGGTGTCAGAGTAAAGCTAGTGTTACAAACTGCTCGCTTATTTATAAACGCGTAGAGAATGCCAGTTTCCTGTAGAGGGGCAGCCTAGAATTTTGTTCTTAAAAAAATTGTAGGGAAAAAGGTTTCTAGGAAAAAAAAATTGGTTGCAATGTGTTCTTGATGCCTGTTTTGTTTTGCCAAGCAATGGCTTCATATAAAAGTAGGTTTGTGGTTGTTAAATGTAAGTACAGCTAGATGTGGTAGAGAAGTAAGTTTCTCAGTCTCCAGGACTATTCATGTTCTGCAGGTAGCAGAAGGTGGGTAACAAAACAGTTAAAAAGTGGTGGGCTGGCTCCTTCCCTGCACCTATTTGGATGAACTTTCTCCCCCACCCAAAAAAAAAAAAAGATCACAAATACAGTATTCCTGTCTATCCCATTTCATATTTACTTGTGAGTGAACAATTGCAACAGTGTGCAAAGGGGCAGGTCCTTGGATCTCTTAAATGTTAGTATCCTGTCAGTGTATGTGTTTTGTTTTCTGTTTTTATTTTAGGAAATCTAAAATGAGAAATTAATCTTATTTTCTGCCTCAGAATAACATTGAATAACTGGATAATCATACAACCTCTCAAGAGTAAGTACAGCAACCCTGTGATTTAATTCAGCTTTTAGTTGACTCCTGTTTGTTTTTTAAATGTGAGCTCAATGTTCTGGTTTTGGGGGTTTTTTTGTGGGTTTGGTTGTTTTGTTTTTTTTTTCTTTTTTTAAGCCCTTGCACTATATTTTTTTTCATTGTCACAGAAATTTGTAAAGTTTGCCTTATTTTGGCTTCTAGCTGTCAGTGTAGAAAACTGGTTACTACTGTTTGGTAGTTGGATCTTGACATAGAATAACCAAAGCAAAACTTGCCTACGAAGTCTTACAAACTTTTTGACTTTACTAATGCAAAACAGTTGCATTTTTAAACACAAGATGAATCTGTAATGTCAGAAGGGGAAAATGTCAAATAATGTGCATCTGTCCACACTTGCGAAGTCTGTCCTTGAAATAATTTTGAGTACTGTACTATCTTTTCCATGCTCTTCAGCTCTTCCAGAAATCACTGTCAAAAAGAGGCAAAGTGGCCTTTGTACTCAGTGATACTTCCTGGAGAAAAATTTAATCTGTGTGGACTAACGGCTGCCTTTCTACAAAACAGTGACTTTAAGGTTAATGTTTAAATATTTAAATGGATTTGGCATGTTGCCATTGAAGTAGAACAGAATGTGCTTAACCCTGAAACTCAAACTGCTCCCTGGGTAGCCAAAAAAAAAGTTAATCAATAGTGCAGTGATCTGCTAACTTTAAAGATTATAATTAAAGGCTAATTCTGAACAGGGGTATCCGAAAGCAGGACTATCTATCTGATGTTTTCTATTTAGTTGAGGGGAATTTTTATGGGTGGTATTGGATCTTTTTACGGAACTTTTTAGGCTGAATAGTAGCACTCATCTTTGGGTTAAAGTCCAGTATAAACAAGCTGGTGTAGACTCTAGTAAAATATAGTCCTAAAAGATACTGATCAGCATGAAGGAATTTTAAACTTGTTGAAAACTGGGTAACTTTCTAAATGCAGATGACTTTATTTTTAGTTTTCTTTGTTTGGGTTGGAACGCAAGGGTTAGGCAAAGGTTTGATGCGTGTAAAGCTCAAGTTTAATTTGGGAGTCTCAGTACTAACAACTTGAAATGGAAAAAGTTAAAGAAGAAATCCAAGAGCAATTGCACTTGATGTTTTTCACATCTCCAGTGCTTTATACCTTAATCCAGAGGATTGGGTTGGCAGTGTCTGGAATAGAGGTGGGAGCTCCAAGGAGCACCCTGGGACTGTGTCTCTAATCCAGTCTGATTCTGACCCTCAGTTTACCAAGAACTTTGCTAAAAGCATCCTGGTCAGTGGAGTACTTCTGCCTCTTGTGCCAGATGGTGCAAACCCAGGTTTTCCGCCGAGTATCCTAAGGATTTTTTGATTTTCTTACATGCTACATTGGTAACTGCATGCTCTCTGCAGTTGAGAGAATGAAGCAGTGTACAAGGCATGCTGAAGTAAGCCTGGCTGGACAGGGGAGACAATTTTCTTTCGTCATCTTGCTTTGTTACATGAACCTCATGTTCAAGTTAAAAAAGTATGCGAATTTTTCAACATGTGTAGATGTGAAACGTCATGCTTTAGAACTCTTAATGAAAATAATTGTAAATCCCGTAACTCCAAGTCTATGAAAGAAGTATTTCAGGTTGCAACAGCTTCCCAGACAAACTAGTACTTTGCTTAACTCTGATTAAGTTGTGTGGTATTTGTATTTCAGCGCAGAAGTGAAATTCTCTGGCACAGTGTTAGTTATTTATTTGCTTGAGCTCGTTTGCATATCCTAAAGAAAAGAATGATACTGCAAATAGCACAGAATTAATGCATCACATACTGTGATGCAATTTATGTGGCCCAAATGGGTGGTACCCAAATAAATGGTTACAAAATCTGTACAGTTGCCTCCTGTCGGCAACATGACTGCTTCAGCTCTAAAGCTGATATGAAATACTTACTCTTTTATATCATCTGTGTCAGTAGTTGGATTCAAAATTTTATGGTAACTTAATGTATTTAGTGATCTGCTTATAAATGAAAAAAATCTTCTACTTAAATAGGGTCATTTCATGAAGGGAGGACAGGCAGACTGCTTTTGCATGACCAGCCTCTTCCTCCTGGCGGTTCAGAGGTAAAGGGAAGATAAAACCAAAGAAAAGTTTACTTTTCAGTGCTTTATACGTGGATAATAAAAGGATAATCTGTGTTTCATCTGAGAAATAAGACATTAAATACCTTGGCTAGAAGGAGCTTTAAGATGAAAGTTTAAAATCTTTCTTATGAAGAATAAGGCTCTTTTCTATTCCTTGCGTGTTAAATTACATGCAGGAGAACAATGTGTTCAGACTGTCAGCTCAGCTCTCAGGAGCTTACAGTGATCTGTGCCTGGTGCTGCCATGTGCAGTCAGCTTGCTCCCACAGCACTCTTTAGCATCCTTAGTCCAGGGAAAATACTCTAGCAGTCAAAGTGGTAGGCAAGCGTTTTGAACAATCTGTTCAGGGAAGCATGCAGATTTAATCAGTTTATGAAATCTGAATATCTTCAAACAGAAGATAAATTTGCATCTGTTCTGTTCTGAAGGGGAGAGGAGAAGGAGGGAAGGTGGTTGGTAATCACATATTTTACAGAGAGGTATTTGGGGCTGTATTTAAATGGAGTGAAAGCCTCTTAATCTCCATGAGGGAGATTATGAGCAAAATGGGGAGTAGTGAAGTAGAGACATTAGTTCACAGTTAGTACTGACTAACGTTAAAGAGCAGCTTTTCAGACATCCCTAAGGTCATAACCGATGACCCAGGAGGGTCAGGTAACGATGAGGTGATGGCAGGCTTGGCACAGCAGGGCAGGAATGGCCGGTGCATGCAAACTTCAGCTGCTGGTGTTTTTATTTTGAGGGTGCTGGTAGCACATGTTTGTTAGATGGCTCTGTGGTTAATGTATCCTGCCTTGTCCTATGCATCAGCTGAGCAACAGCAGGGTTTATCACCCAGTGATTCTGAGTGCAGAATGCCTGTCGTCCTGAGGGTGAATTTCTTCAAACTGAGTATCCTCCTAGTCAATGGATATATACTTATTGCTTTAGTTCCTTCTGATTTCTGTGTGTTTGTGTGTTTGTTTGTAGGTTTGGGGGGGGTTGCTGTTTTTTGTTTGTTTTGTTTTTTGTTGGTTTTTTTTTTCTGAGAGATCATAGAATTATGGAATGGCCTGGGTTGGGAGGGATCTTAAAGGTCATCTAGTTCAACCCCCCCTAACAGGCGAGGATACCTTCCGTTAGACCAGGTTGCTCAAAGCATCATCCAACCTGGTCTTGAAAAATTCCAAGGACGGGGCATCCATGGCTTCTCTGGGCAACCTGTTCCAGTGCCTCACCACCCTCACAGTAAAGAATTTCTTCCTAATATTTAATCTAAACCTACTCTCAATCTGTAATCATTCCCTCTTGTCCTGTTACTACATGCTGTTGTAAATAGTCTCCATCTTTCTGGTAGGCTCCCTTCAGGTAATGGAGGGCTGCAATTCGGTCACCCTGAAGCCTTTTCTTTTCCAGGCTGAATAATCACAGTTCTCTTAGCCTTGATGATTATAGCCTGCAGATAGCTATGATGGCTTGATGATTATGGCCTGCAGATAGCAGTTCCTATTCTGCAGGTGCTCAGCTCTCTGCTTTTTTCTTAAGTTTCTGGTGCAGTGTTTTTCTAATGGTAGGCACAGTGAACCGGGAGCCAGTATTTAAGGCCTTGAGATAGGATTTCAGTGACAAATTGCGCAGTGCCAAAGTCTTGGCTCTTCCAGTATCGTGTTCTTCCACTGATAACTATATGGAGTTGTTGTATGCTGTGTGTCAGATGGAGTTCGAAGCCTATTGCCATCCACTTAAATTTTGCAGGGCAGAAAGAAACTTGGATTTGCCAAAATAGTTTGTTTGATACCTTAAAAAGAACTTTATTGCTACAAAGCTCACATGTAGAGGTTGTCATCTAGGAGCATGAGATAGCTGAAAGGGTTGTTTCCTCTTCCGAGAGCAACCATGTTATTCATGTACCATCTGTCGGTAAATGATGTCTTGGTAGTGTAAAAGTTGTCACATATTTCTGTCGGAAAAAAGAATGAGTTGATACTCTATGCCTTCTTTTAAGGATGATGCATTATGAATTCTCATTTATAATTAAAGATAACTGCATAATTTCTTGTAATACTTCTGTATCCCAACTGGATGCACATTATGCATTGAATACCTTAGATTCACAACTTCTTTTTTTCCTGAAATATTAGAGAGTTGTTTTAAAAAAAAAAAATCTTTAATTTTTGATCTTTTTAAGAGATTTCAAGTTGGTTTCATTTCTTATAGCTTGAATACCCAGTCATTGACTTAAGTAAATTAAATGAATGCAGAGAAAGTTCTCTTTCTTGTTCAAAAAAAGAAATTATTCTGAAATGTTTGACTGTTCAAATCTAAGTTTGTGTACCCAAAGGTAGTGGTTTCTCTGTGTTTAAAACAGTGTCAGTGAGCAGATACCATTCAAATGGCTTAATTTAAATGATGAACATGTTTCAGTGAAGTTTAATATAGCTATGATAATTTCACATTTAAATTGACTTTGTTAAAATGTATTTGTTTATATTTATTGCAATTCTTTTATACCCCGAGGAAAAAATATTTTCAGAGGGTTAAAGGAATGTTAACACTGTTTCACATAACTAGCGTATTCTAGCTTTCCCTTTTTTTTCTTCCCACTTTTCTTGTAATGCTGAATTAATTTAGAAGCCTACAGTAAATAGGTGTAGCAGCAAATTATACTCTTCTAGGTTAATTCTGTGATGTGGTTAAATTAAATGAGTAAAGGAAAGTTTCTGGTTCAATTTTTTGGAGGCACAATATTCATCTTTTCTTGCCTGTAGCAGACAGGAGTTAAGAGACTGCGGTTTATGTCACTTAGAAAAGGTGAGGGAGAACTGTTAGTTCCATAGGGCACGATGTGTATATGACTTTTCCAAACAATTATTTCCTCAGGCTGTCTGAATGTAGGCTAAGATTAAATTTGGCCAAGCTACTCTGCAGACTTTTCAATATAAAACTCTCTTCTAGGATAGCTGTTTGTGGTAATTTGTGATGCACAAGTGAGGGACAGTGATGGTGGGGGAAACCATTCTCAGTGATCTGGAACACAGGGGCAATGTTTTGCCATCCCAGTGCCTGTGCTCTCTGAACATCCAGCTCCTTGTGGAGCCCTGTGCAGGCAGCATAGGTGGCACTGGGCTGCAGTAACTTGTGGGCACAGCAACTGCTGTGGAGTAAGTTTGTTGCCTGGCTCCGTATTTGAGCTGTGGTAGCCCACAGCTTTAGGAAAACAGCAGTTTGTGTTTTTTAAGTCTTACGAGTTCCTCAGTTACAGAAGGGGTAGTTGGTTAAGTCCATCCTTCTCTTACTTCAGACGTGGCCTGGCAGACCTGTTGCTTCTGTTGTTGAACAGAGGCTTTGTCCCTCACTGTGAAAAAGGTCTGGAGCGTTACAGAAAATACCTCTTTGCAAATATCATTTGTCAAATCTGTGGAGTCCTTGTCAAACCTGCTCTCTGGACGTGTTGCTAGCATGCAGGGAGCTTTTGATGCAGTGCTGGCAGAGACTCTAAGGAAAATTCCTCAGCCTGAGCCTGTTATTGCTGTGTGGCTGAACTGATCTTTGAAAGTTGAAATCTCGTGAGACAACTCTCTATAGTCTGGCTTCTATGTTTTTGTTTTGTTTTATTTTTTCCCTTAATATCTCACTGATTGCTTGTGCTCTGATGTATGCCACCAAGGAGAGCTTTTGCTGACTAGTCTGACTCAGCCTCGACTTGTTTCTTTTAAAAGGCTTGTGCTTTGACTGTAGTAGGTAGTTTGTGGTGTGTGTCTTTCCACCATGTCCTAGTGTAAGCTGCCGTTGAACTCCAAATAACTATCCCCATTTATTACTCCAAGTTGTTGATACCATAAATACAGAAGCATACTGTTATATGTGGTGCTTACGGTTTATTCTTGGCTACTTAGAGGATAAGACTATTTGTATTTTCTGAAACTGTTTGCTTAAATGTGGTTCAAAGTAAAACTTTTAGTTGCAAAAATTACATAGAAGGTGTTAATGTTTGTGAGGGATGTTTGGTGACTTGTATCAAATGATAAGCATGTACTGTAATTGACTTGGTGTTCCTGGTGTTTTAAGTTTTACAGCTAAAACAGAAGCATTAGTGGCTTTCACAGTTAATGCTAAAAACATGCCAGACTGGGAGACAAATGACAAAAAAAACCCCTTTAAGTAGTTTCCATATGTTGCTGACACATTATTTTCTGGGAGGCTGGTTGATGTGTTGGCAAAACTAGTATAATATGCCACTTTCTATTAAAAGTTAAGAATAATCAAGTTCCAGTTCTTGAAATGGAGAGTTGGGGATGATAATGGGCCTCTGCTTAGTGGGTTTTTTGGTATTCTCAATATTTGAAGTGATCTTTTGCATGCCTTTGCATGCTAAGGCATTGCTTTTCTGTCTGTTGCTATCTTTGGCTAAACTAAAATACTAAAACTAAGAGCTGCCAGTATTTGATTTCTAAATTAAAAGGAAAGCTCAATCAAAGTTTTAGAAGTGATAAAAGAAATGTAATTTTCTTCTCTTTATGGAAGGGGGGGAAACCTATACCTAGAATAGGAAAAAAAAAGAGGAAATTAATATTGCAAAATATATTTAAGCAAATACAGTTACTGACTTGAATGCATTATTAAATTATTATAAGTACTTCATCTGTAAGCAGGATTAATTTAACCTTCAGACAAGCATCCAGTGCTCAAGGATAGGGTTCAACATCAGGGGCAAGTAAATCAGTGACTGTAAAAACAACATAGTTCAAGTGATAGTGTGGCTGCCTCTTGCTACCATTCTCCCTTGGTGATTCAGGGACTTGGGGCAAGCAAACAAGTAGCCACAGCTTCACCTTACTTTTAGCTCTACTGTCATCATTACAGGGAGAAAAGTAAAAAAAGAAAATAGTATGCAGAAGGAAAGTCTGGATGCAGCAGTCAGACCTGCATATGGGTCTCTGTTAGATAAAAGTAGTAATTATTTCTAAAGAAATCCCAGAAGCAGCTTTTGAAGGATTGGAGTGCAGTTATAATAAATTTTTTATACTATTTCTTAGGTTATCGAACAACCGTTTAAGAATGGTATCTATTTTCAACATCCCTCATTCTAACCCTGAAATGGTAGAAGAAGAATTAGTTTTAGGTCTATATTTCTAAACCTCACATCTTCACCTGTGGCTTTCTGTTATCACAGAATAGGACTGATAACAATGCCTTCCCAAAAAGCTTAAGATTTTTTTTTAATAAAATGTCTTTATCTTATTGACACTGAAAGGTGAGGAGTGCGTGGAAGGAAGCATGTGCAAGTGAGGAAGAGTGTCTAATAAACAGTAAGAGTGGAGGCTGATGGTCGATGTCAGGTGTCCTGCCCAGCCAGGCAGGTTTCTCCCATAGCATAGTGGGCTAACATCTCCAGGCAGGTCTGGAAAAGTTCATTAAGCTGAATCTGCCTAAATGTTGAACAAAATTGCTGTGGGATCTGACCTACACCCCTGTCTTTGAGTGAGCACAGATACATTTTTCAAACTGAAAAGGGGAAACCATTCTCACAGCTGACTAATGTGCCGCATTTCATTATTCTCCTAAACTGATCCTTTCCGCAGCAGATGGAGTGGAGTGCAGGCTATGGAGACAGCAGTGGGGTCCGCTAACTGTCTTTCCCATTCTATGATCTGAGGGAGCATGGGATCTGAAATTATTGCATAGTACCAGTTGCTGGCCAGGAATGGGCTTTGAGATGGGATAAGACTGACAACACATTCATGTGCTTCAAAAGCAGATGTGCCCACCTGTGTCTTGCAAGCGAGGCTTCCTAACTTTCAGCTTTCAACTTGACTCTCTGATTTACCTGTGAGGGTTTAGTTAGTGAAAACAGGTGATTTGTGTTTGCATCAGTACAGTGAGTGAGTTTTGTTCTGTGTAAGAAGCTGCTGTTGCCACTCAAACACTTAACCAATATCAGAGGAAGAAACTAGTGACTGGTATTTCTCTGTATATATTCTTTCTAAATAAGCGTGACAGTACTGGCATCTTGTTTCTTTCTGAATATGGTAGGGTATTAAGCAGAAAGTGATCTTGTGACTCTCATGCATCTCTTAATATTCCCACCTCCCCCAAGTCAGTAATCTAAAAGCCATCTTTGCTGTTCTGCTCTGAGTGGGGACTCTTATTCAGATACCCTTTTTCAGGAGGGGTCTGTATTTTTCTTCCCATGTTGACTAAAACTTGTGTTTTTTCCCAGGCATCTAGGAATGTGTGAACTTGAGCAGAAAAATGTGGCAGCCTGCAGTCAGGAGGGTCTGGTATTGGGGTGTCCCTCTGTCCTGATGATGATATAGTCCTTGTGGTTGTTGCTGTTCAAGTGCATGTGCAATTGTGATTGCTGCAGCTGCATCTCCTTAGTTGTTGAATCTGCTTAGGTGGTTCCTCTTGTGCTGGAGAAGCTGTCAGCTTTCCTGGACCTCAGCTGGCTCTGTGCATCTTGGCAAAGAGGTAGGATGTCATTCCAGGGCTGTCAAAATCTTGTGGCTCATGTAATATAAGATACATGAAACTTGGCAGCCTCAATTTGACAGAGGTCTGGTGGTGAGACCACAAGAATGTTCTCCAAGTTGCTATTTGGTTTTCCCTTCCACGCTTAGTATTTTGAATGTACTGACCTTCTGGGCACATGAAAGATGAATCTGTCCAGGCCATGGGGTGAGGCTGTGCAAATGTGCACTCATGTTGCTTTCATTCAGCACGGCCTGACTTAGGCTGTGTTATTGCATCGTTTAATTCAGAATAAAATCAATTTACCTGTGGTTGGTTTGGGATCCAAATTATTTGTTGATGTGCATATGTATTTGATGTTGAAAGCTCAACAGGGATCTTAGTAAATATATTTTGTGTTATTTAAAGAGTGAGTATTTTATGGTTAAATATTAGAATGGTATTTTCTCCTTGTAGACTATAAATGAGTTACACTTTATATCAAAGAGTAACAGAGATAGGCATCTGATCATCAAGTTAACCTAATAGTAGCTCCAATGTGTTATTGCACTGAATCTGTGGCTGTGATAAGACTTGTGATTTCTTTGTGTTTTTATAATTTTTTTTTCTGTTGTGTGATCATATGAGGAAACAAACAGGTACCTGACATAAAAATAAACCTGAATACTGAGGTTTATTGCATTTTATATCTGCATGTGGAATCTAATGCTGAGCAGGCTTGTTGAAGTAAGCACGGTGGGATAGTGCTGTATCTTGCATCCAGTCCATTCCATGCAAAATAACTGATCCATGGGATAGGATGAAAATGTAAAAATTGGCTACTAAGCTGGTGCACTGAGACTGGAGTTGAACCAAAGGCACTGATGGCAGCAGTGGTTCCTGTGTTAATAAAGATTAGTCTGCTTATACTGAAATGTGCTCTCCAGCTTGTTAGTATGTGAATGCCAGTTTATTCTCAATGTGTAAGGCTTTTTCAGTGGAGTCTCTGGGGAATTTCTCAAGTATATTGGAGATAGAAAGCATTGTCATACAGTATCCCAAATGCTGCTTCTCTGCTATAGCACGTGCTTGGCTTGGGTTTGCTTTGTATTATCCCCAGTATGTGAAATGGCAGTTTCTCTAGAGTACCTGGAATTACAGGTTTGTATACCTAAATAATTCTTAGTACTTAAATTTGTTAGTTGCCAACTTTACATTCGAATGGTGGATGGGAATAATTGAAAACCCCAAATTCTCAATACTAATATGCAAACTTGGAATTCAGGGACATGATCAGGAGAAACACGTACTGGTTTTGGTGCAACTAAAACAGAGGCAGGTGGTAAAGTGGTAGGACTTAACCTGTGGAAACTGGGAGCTTAAGCAGATGGTTGCTCTTGCTTCTGCCATGGGTAGGGAGAGGAAGATGGTGTGCAACAATTCAGGAGACTTTAGTACAGTTTCATATTACAAAAACAGTTGCTTCTGCTACCTTTCACACTTGCCATTCTCCATATTACAGTGATTTGTGAAGAAAATAGGAGTCAAAGGCCTCAGTCCAGCACCTTCTATTGATGTGGAAGGCTTGTTTATCTGACACACAACTTGATTTTTAGACTGATATGTATGCCTCAGTAGAGGTTGTTTACCTGTCCTGGGATCGTTTGAGAATACACATTTTTCTCCTTTCTGCTTTTAAAAAAAACTCTGGAGGTGGTCTCTAATTTTTCTTAAAAGCCCTTATCAGTGGTCAGAATTTAAGTATTCTGAACATTTGAACAATTTTAAATCTAACCACCAAATACTGCTTTGCAACCCTGAAGGCTTTGCTGTAGCTGGACTTTCCAGAGGACTGAACCAAATGGTTTCCAGGTGCCAGTCCCTTCCACCTTGCTTCTTGTGAGGCAATTTCCTTTGGAGAAAGTTCCTAATGCATCATTAATTGCTTGCAGTTGACATTTGGGAGCAGTATACTACCCTCAAGTGACTTGTGAAAATGCCTCTGGTATGTTTAACTTGGTGCAGAGAAAGGAGAACCCCAGTGGTGGATTTGAAGGGAAAGCATCAAGATAGAAACAGACTCGTCCTCCAGGAAGTTCAGTTAACTTTTATGAGGTACCTGACCAATGTTATTTGTTTGTTGTTTTTTTTTTTTTCTGACAACGTTTCTTCCTCATTCCCGAACACCCCCCCACTTATGCAATGTGCAGTCCACATACATGGCCTACTGTGAGAATTGTTTTCCTGCTTCTTTAAGCTTAAATGCAGAAGTTTCTTATCCGTGTCCCAAATTAACATCAATGGTATGAAGTTTCTTAAGTATGCTTATTTGTGTAGGAGCTTTCCACCCACATTGTAGAGTGGTGAAATACTTGAGGTATGGCAGTGTTTCAGACTTGCCTCTGATAGAGATAGTTCTATGTCTATGCTGTTGAGTGACTGTTTGACCCAGCAGTCAAATGGCTGCCATTTGGTGTTGGTATTTAGCAGAACTGAATGATGAAGGTGTGTGACCAACATAAATTCAGAAATAATATTCTGTCTCCATTGCCCTCTTAATGATGTATACATATTATGTCTTTGGAGGGACAGCCTTGAAAGCACAGCTTTGGAGAAGCTTGTGCATAGGGATGCTTTACATCCTGGTGCTCTCTACAGTTTTGAGCCAGGGAAGCTTTGAGTTTTGATTCTAAGATATAAAGGCATCATTTAACTTGAATCTTTATATTTCCTGTCTCTGTGCAGAACCTGTAGAAGTTGCAGTCAAACTTTTCTCTGACTTTTTAAGATATTACTAATGAAAAGCCCCTTTATCTCTGTGTTTTCCCAGTTATTTTCTGCTGCATATTTGCATGCCTTAAATGTGCTTTAGCCCAATAAATACTATTTTGTAGGTTGCTGCTAACAAGACTGGGTGTCTGGTTGAAAAATGACTACTTGAAGTACCTGATCAGAGTGATGACCTTTAAATGATCATGATGCTGTCACTCCATGTATGCAATCTCCCTCCATCAGTGAAATCAAAGCCAAAAGGGTTAAATGTGAAGTGAGCTGTATTGCAGACTGGGTAGTTTATACATGGCAGCAAGTCCTAGAGACTGCAGAGAAGCAATCTATGAGTACAAGTGAATCACCTGACTGAGGGTGTTGTATGGCAGAAGTTAATGTGTGATCAGTCCTTGCAAAAAAGGCAAAGGTGACCCGCTCAAAAAAACCAGCTAGAGGAAGAAAAAGGCATCTGTTACTTGTTAATCATGAGGCCCTGTTAGGTTGTTAGTCAAGTGTGATGATTTAATTTATTAGAAAACCAGAGGTCTGCTTTTTCACTTGATAGCACAGAGACAGTACTGTGCCAGTGCGTGTAATGTCCTGTAGCTGTGTGTGTCTCATCTCAAGGGAAGGCTGCAACAGAAGCTGAAGCTCACCAGGGAACAGCAAGTATGGATGTGGCACAGGGTGTGTAACTCTTGTGTCACTACCTGTGGCATTTATTTTGATCATTCCTGAGTTGAAATCAAAGCTAATGTTCCCATATAACATAGAACTGTAGTTCCAGTGTGTCTGCAATGATGTGGTGTATATAAGCTTTGCTCTTGTGGGAAGCTGTCAAGTCAGCTATATAGTCAAATGGAGAGAACTATTTGAGAGGTTTGCATTTGAAATTAAAACACCCCTCACCTCTCTAATTAAAGCTTTACTGTAGAGCTTTAGCTGTACTGTAAAATAAAATGTGGTCTATAATAAACACCATTTGGATTTGATGCATTAAGCAAGTTGATTCAAGGAAAAATACTAAAATAATGGATTTGTACCACTTGAGTCTTAAGATATTTACAATTCTGTGCTAGACTACAACGTTGTTGTGGGATACCAGAGGGACTGACAGGATGACTCCTGTACCGGAGCTCTGAGTTCTGCTGTTGCAGGTACAGGGCCCTCCTCCCCAGGAGTGCTGCTGCTCAGGGCTCAAGTGGAACCCCTTCCCCAGAGCCGAGGGGAAACTGCAGGGAGTGGCTGGCAGCCTGCAGGTCTGGATCTCTCTCAAGGGATCCCTTGAGTGAGACTAATAAACTTGCCCTGGCAGCCTTTCAAGTGCCCGAGTTGCCCTTCTCTCCAATCTTTCTCCCATCAGGACCTGGTGGAATTTCAGCCCTCCTGGGGCTGCAAGCAGCATGTCGTCAGCCATGTCAAGTGGCACGGGGAGCTGGTGCTTTCCAGAGAGCACTGACTGCAGCTTTCTTTTTTTTTTTTTCTTTCTTCTTTTTTTTTCTTTTTTCCTGTTCTTTTTTTTTTTTTTTTTTTTTTTTCTTTTTTTTTTTTTTTTTTTTTTTTTTTCTTTTTTATTCTTTTTTTTTCTTTTTTTTTATTCTTTTTTTTTTTTCCTTTTTTTTTCTTTTTTTTTTGAGCAGCACTGCAGAACTGCCACGGCACATTTCTTGCCATTTATCTGTTGCAGAGGTGCGGTGCTGTGTTTAGCTTTGCAGAGCTTATCCCTCTTGGATTCTGAGGCTTGTGTCTTTGGGGCCCAAAAAGGCAAACAACCAAAAAATGTACGAAGAATAAAACACTTGTAGCAGGACTGATCTCACAGTGAGAAACAGTTTCCTTTGTAGGAAAAAGAGCAAGGTTTTCACGTTCTTTCATGTTTCTTATTCTTAAACTCAGTGTTTTATTTGGGTTGTAGTCGCCTGAGACTATAACGTTTGGAACAATGGTTGTGAATTGCCCTGTTACTCTAGATGCCAATTCTGGTTGTGCAACACTGCAGGTGAAATATTGGTGAAACTGTTAGGACTGTTAGGATTTAAATTACTATTCAAAAATACTTGGTGAAAATCCTCAAAAACCACTGCACCTTTAGGACTTCTAATAATTTGGTTGGTGCTTTCCTATTTGGCTACCAAAATATTATTTCCTGTAACCAGTTTGTTAGATTCTTTTTTCCCTCACTATATATAATCAGTAGCCTTAAATATTTTTTAAAACCTAAAACCAGCTGTCTTTAATTGGCAAATGCAGCATCTTCAGAATTAAATTCTGTTGTGATGCTGTTGCTCTGCAGAAGTGCAGTCCTAACTCAGTGGTAAAATTTCTTGTAGAGTCAGTGGAAACCTGCCAGTTCTTGGCTGGCTGTAGTCTTTTCTGAATGAAGGATCACTTCTGCCCAGCAAGCAACTTTTGGGTCTGTAAAAATTGCAAGCTGATTAAATTTCTGACTTGGTTAATGTGAGAAATCCTAAACATATCGATTAATTCTTCAATTTCTACTGCAAAATAATATCACGGCAAAGATGCTGCTTTTTCAGTTGTTATATGAAAAAGCAGATCAACATTCTCTAAAGAGAACTAGAGCTAAATAGTACTGCTGTACTTACTGTATCTTGCTTCACTACGGGTTATGTTGAGAGTACTCCAAATGCTCTGTAAACTAGGTCATATCATATGTCAGTGTTAAATATAGCCAGTTGCTGAGCTCAGTTTTAGGTGAAGATCTGAAGGACATGCAATGCACAGGAGCAGATGAGTCTTTCTGTGGCCTTAACTATCTGATTCCATTGACACAGTCACTGTACTAGCCAGAATAATGCTAATGTCAGCTATAAGTCGTGTAGCACTCATACTAGGGCTGCGGGCACAGATGCTTCATAAAACAGTTCAGGAACACGAGAAGTTTCAAGTTAGCACGTAACCTTCAGTGTATGCTGCCTGGCACATTGTGGTATAGTTGCTTGGCATTAAAACTTGATTGTAAAGGCAAAGATTTCATGCAGGATTTATTTCAGTGGTAAGGGTTAAAGCCATTTCTGCTCTGACTTGCCTAGCTGTTGGCTCATTGTTAGGAAACAAACTATTTTTGTTTATTTTTTTATTTTTTTCCAGGGTTACAACTGGCATTTTAGCCACCACCTTTGCAGTGTGGTGCTGTTTCTGCAGAGTATTTCTGCCTTTTTTTGTACTTATTGTTTTGTGAAAGCCTTGTACTTGTCAGTCAAGATATTAACAGCAAAGTCTTCACTTAAATATTTCACTTAAATGTTATTTATTAAATACTCAGAGGGGATATTTTGAAACAAAGTTTAAAAAATGCAAACAAAAAGCCAAAACAGAAAACCTCCATAAAACCACCAGCAACAGCACTGTCATTTGTCTTGAGTATCAAAGGTGTAATGGCTATTCTGCATTGCTTCCCTGTGTACTTGCTTCTCTACTAGACTTGACTCAGCTAGGATGAGAAGCAAGAGAAGAGTATGGGGCAAGTTAAAAGAGTTGACAGCTCTGTAAAAGAGGAGAAACATATAATGGACAGTAGAAAGTTTGCCGAGACCTGTTAGTTTGGAACAGGTCAGCCCAGCTTCTACTTTGAATGTTTGAAGTTTGTTTAAAGGAAGATGGGCAGCAGGGGTGCTGATGGCTGAAATTTCCTTAAATAATGAGAAATTATGATCAAGAATGTATGATGAGAGACTTCAGGAATAGTGCTAGATATTTGAAAACTATCTTGAAAATTGAGGACATTCTTGAGAAGCACAAACGTTATTTGCTCAGCTTTAAAGTTTTACTTATTTACTGTATGTGAGTGGCTGGGCAGACCTAGCAGGAATTCTTGAAGTATTTTTCTTCTTTGTGATACATTACCACCTTTCTTCCTACACTGGTAATATTTCAATCTTAGAGGGAAAGTTCCTGTGAATAATCCTGGCCCCCTGCTCCGTAACTTGAAGATAACAAAATGTATGAATGTACCCTTTAAATGGTAGCAGTGGACAAAATCAGTTTAGCACAATTCCAGGAAACAGAGCAGGTGAGCCATACTTGTAAGCCCTATCCAGTCAAGTAACTTGAACACTGATAAGGATTGTTGGACATGACAGACTCGGTCTTGTTTGTGCTTACCTGTTCAATCAAGTCTTTCAAAAAGAAGGACTTGAACCTTGACCTTCTATGAAAGTGCCATAATAGATGTACTGTTTATTTTTTCAAGTTCCAAGTCCTTACTTTCCTTTTGACCTGAAAGTTTATCTTTCCTTGTACAAGAACGTGTGCTTTTGCTAAAAAATTTAATTGTGATAAAGCAGCAAATAAATATCCCCAAAGCACCTTCCTAAAAAGTTGATGACTAATTTATTAGGAAGTAAGAACTTAATGGGATTCTTCCAAGTTTCTACAGACGAACAGGCTGAGTGTTGATCTAATGCAAAACCATGGCTTTGTTTGTGATGGCAATGGATAAATAAATTATAACTAAGTATATAACTGACCATGTGTGCCATTGTGTACTGCACTATGCTGTGAAAACCCCGTGACTAGTCTGTGCTGCTTTTAGCAATGAATGCTGTCTTAAGGAAGATACAAATGAGAGCCTGATTAAGTCATAAGAGCATGCTGGAGTAACCAAGTGAGGGGCTTGTTGCAGTTCTCTGCACATTCAAATAGGTAGCTTTGGTTTTGTTTGCTCATGCACTTAATCTCGAACAATAAAGTACACTTGCTTACTTGCGCTGTGTTAACAGCTAGCATTTGTCACTGGCTTGTGTGTGCTTATCTCTGTTTCTTGACGCAGTTTCATCTTGGCGGTTGCTGTAAAACAGAGCGGCGAAAGGCACGTGCATTTGCAGAACTTCCTGGTCTAGGGGGTTGCATGCTCCTCCAAATCCCAAAAATACTGGACGCTGGTTTTAGACAATGTTCTTAAGTATCTTGGTTATCTAAGTAGAAGATGGGCTTTATTTACTTCTTAAAAATCGCTGGGCCAGTCTTCCACTTCTCAGTACAGAGTTCTCCTGAAACTTACCTTACAATGAAATTCCAAAGTTGGCAGTTATTAAAGGAAGAAGAACTGTCTTATCAAGACACTGTATAAATCCATTGGAATGCCTTGTGTGTGTTATGTGCTTATAAATAGTCTGAAATTGAGGATGGAGAGAAAAGCCTGACATCCTTAGAGATAGGCCCACAAGGACAGCCAGAGTTCATAGGCAATTCAGTAGATAAGGACTGTTCATCTTAGGAAAGCAACGACTACGAGTGAGGAAAAGAAGGGTCCAAAAGCCACTGAAGCTTTGAGTTGAACCGACACTCTGAGGACTGAGTCACTGGAGGCTGTGAGTTTGGGGAAAGTGCTAGCATTGCCATCTCAGACATCCATTTATTCATTAGTAGGACAAGCTGCCAGGGTAAATGTGCCTGTAAGCGTCAGCAGTCAAGTTTTGTGGTAGTCTGATGGTAGTGTCATGATTTGAACATCTTATGGGAAGTCAATACCTGTCGCACAACTTTACAAAGTCTAGTTTCTAAAGCTGTATGCTCAATTGCCGTTCTACTTCTGTACCTTAGAGCCAAGACTTAACTGCTTAAAATTGGTGCTCCACGGTTACTTTCTTACTGTAACTTGTATGTTACACTGGTGCTTAAGTCTTGAAGCAGTTTGGCAAACGGCCAGGTGGAGAAGGTAAAAACTGATGGTTCGTGCTGTGAAAGTGATACTACTCCCTCAGTCAAACGTGCCTGCGTGATTGATTGCAAACATAACTTGTGCATTATTTCCGTTTATCATAGCTTTGGCTTCTAAAATGGCTTTCAGTAAAGCATAGAGATACTGCTTAGCTACCCTGTGGGGTGGTTTGTTTTTTGTTGTTTCTTTCTTTTTTTTTTTTCATAAACAGAGCACCTTCCCAGTGCCAGCATGGTTGATACTGTGTGTTCTTAAGCAAGCAATGCTGTTAGCATATGAGCACTTCATGTAATTCACTTCCAGGAGTATATTGTACTTTTAATGTTATAAACGTTTGGATGAAGTTGTTCTAGGAGCTTATCTCACCTTCTCTTTAATAGTTTGAATTAGCTTGGTAATAGGCTAGTTCGCATCAGGATGTGACATTACTGAATCTACACAGAGAGCTCCAAAATTTACAATTCTATGTAAATACAGCATTACCTGAAATTGCATATTTTCCTAGTGCTTTCTTATGAAACATGTATGAGTGACCCTGAACTGCATGTTGGGAGGGATGCCTGTTCTGGCATGCGGACTCCCTCCTGGATGATGCCATCTCTTCAGGTGTATATGCTGAAAAAGTCAGACTTCTGCAACTGTGTTGTGTTCTGGAACGTGGTCAGGTAGACTGGTTGTAGCGTAATGCATTGACATATCAAATGCCTTATATGGATTTTGATTTCAGTGACTGTGGTAATCGTGACCACATAACATGGTTTTCTGCTGGAATACTGATGCTGCATTTTTTTCTGGTATCAAAGCATATTCAGTTAATTGGAGCACTTCTAGACTGCCTTCCTGCATGTCTGGGCAGACTCTCTCCTTTCAGATTTATTCCCCACCCTATGTCCCCCTTCCTACAGGCTGCACAAACGTAGCTGATGGGTGTGAGTAAATGTTGCGTGATGGTTTGCTTAAAACAATCAAGTTCCAGATGGAGTACTAGGAAAAGTGTAAATTATTGATGTCTGCGTTGTGACACTAACACAAACTGACTGGAATTCTTGTAGTAATTTGTCAACTTGTCGATTGAATTATCTGTTGTATTTCCTCTGGTTTTGATTCCTGTTTACCTATCACTGAACGAGTCACTGTCTCTCTCCTCTTTTACAGCACATCCCTAGACATCCCTCGTTGGTTAGCAGAAGTGGCAAGATCTTGCTCTGAGCCCAGTTCTGTATGTTGTAGTGTACTTGTCCTGGATCTGGGGCTGCTGGCAGTGAATTCCTCCTCTTTTTAAGAGAATCTACTTGCCAAGCTCCATTCCCTTTTTTTTCCCAAGTGATACTACAGTTACCCCACACTCTTCTATCTACTGGGGAAGGGGAAAGCTTAAAAGCTCTGATAGCGAAGACTTTTTCTGCAGTGTACTAGAAGTACACAACTGAAATTTGGCAAGCTGAGCTTTAGTGAAGGCACGAAACAGCTGAACTGTTTTGCACTGCCCCTGTAGGGTGTTGTGGAGGCCAGGCATTCATAATACTTGATGAAAGACAAAGTCAAAGCAAGTTTTAGTAGTAGTATTCCTCAAGTCACTACTTGCCAGGAACAGTGTGTTCTCAGCAAGGGCAACTGTTGTGTCTACGCATCTGCTACTGACCCCCTCCTATGGCAAAACTTGAAATTAAAGAATTTCTCATCAGCAGTAAGTGTTTTCATAAGCTTAATGAACATATTGGTATATGCAGAGTTACAGAATGTCTGTTGTTGAGGAATAATGTTTATCTAGGCTACAGATTTTTATGCACCATAGTTATCTTTAGGAACACCTCACTTTCTATGCAGGATGCCTTCAGGACTCTGTGGATATGAAGCTGTATTTGAAGTTGGTTTATTTGCTCATTGATTGCTATTGATTACTAGAGTGAAAATTTGCTTTAGAAATAGTTGAATCAGTAGTTTATTGCTGTACGTTCTCTGGTTATGTGAAAGTCCACAGCAGTGAGTGAGCAGACTTCTATACATACACGTACACCTTAGCAGGTGCAACTTGAACACACTTCCTCATTTCTCTCTTTAGTCTCAAAACTGCTTTTATTTTTCTTGGAGCTCCTTCAGCATCAATTGGATCAAGGTTTTCTTAGCTGCTCATGTTTTGACATTGTTAGCTATGCATATTGTAAGGTAATGTGCCATTCTTTAAGTTCTTGGGATTTCGGTCTTACTAAGTCTTGGTATATTGAAGTTGCCTGTTTTCATAGAGAGAAAGCTCTTGAAAGAGGTAGGACTGCTGTTTAAATCTGAGCAAATGCTGAATCAAAATGGAATCTTAACTTTTTGTTGCATGACAAGGCGAGCAAGCTGTGTTAAGGGCTGGTCTCCAGGCAAGTACAAACAAGTTTTAATGTGTCAAAACAACAGTGAAAGTAAAGTTCACAGATATTTTTCAGCAGTTGATTCTATGATTGACTCAATGGAAAATTATTCAGAACAGGTTCTTGCCCTGCCTTCAGGGAAGACTTTTGGAAGAACTCTTCAATCTGCCTTAGGTTTCCTAATTGAAGGTGAAAACGAGGCTACTACAGTGGTTTATGCCTTTATAGGGATTGAATAATAGTGGGTAAGCAAAAGATCTAGATCAGCCTTGAGTTAGCAGGAGATTTTAGCTATATAAGCCATTTCATCTTTGGGGGGGGGAGCAGCGGCAGAGGAGGGTGTGCTGTGTGATCTCGGTAGCTTGTTGTTTTTCTTGTTCCGTGGTCTTTTTACCCTCAATTGGAATCAGATGTTCAAAGTACCATGTAAAGACAAGGTTGTGGGCCAGAAGCCACTCTGTGTTTGGTTCATAGTGAGCAGGCACATTCCTGCAGTTCTAGAACAGTCTTACTTTGGGTGCTGCTTTTGTACTCAAAACTTCATGGGCCATGCAGCCCGTATGAAAAGCTTTATACTTTTCATTGGTTTGAAAAAGGATTTATTTTGAATGTAGTTACTCAAGCTGTGTTTTCAGCTGAAGAAAATAAAGTTTAAGGAAAAAAGTGAATTTTGAATAATGCAAGAACAGATTTTGAATAATGCATTATTGCTTTTAGTAACTTACCTTTCACTGCTTAGCATGCTGGCTTCATTTTATGCTTTCCAAAGTACTTGCCAATAAGAGTTTGTTTTCTTTCCCCTGCTATAGTTTCCTAAAAATGGCTTATATGGTTTGCAAGGCTTTAAACTTAATTGTTAAAGAACAAATCAAGAGTTGCTTCTCTTCTCGTGCCAAACTTGTTTTCCAAAGCAGTCATTGATTCCATTATACAAAAATATGATCACGGAATTATTCTACTATGTGCCTAATCAGCATTGCTCTAGCAGAAATCTGTTTATTATTATCATCTTTTCTGATCTTGTAACCTCCTTGACCTGTCTTGTTGTATTGCATCCACTATTGTCACCGTAGTTCAAACAGTCAAATAACTTCAGACTTTAACTCTTATGTGAATTATGAATTATTCTGCCCACCCTATATATTGAATCGTGATGTTCATGTCCTGCTACTTTCTTCAAACCAAATTTCAAATATGTCATTACATCAGTATCCTTGGTTGAGGATGCCACACTCTGATGGCTGCATTTTTAGCTAAGCACTGTTGACCTATTTGTTCATTGTTTTTGATGGCAAATATCCTTCTTCCTGCTCTTTGATTGGAGAGTGGAGTCTCATTCCAGATGTGTGATAGTGTTCAACACTTGTCCAGTTGTCCTTCTTCAGTTGGGAATCTGACCTTTGCCAATGAATACATCCTCAGCCAGATTCCCTTGCTGGATCCAGTGAACTTCGTTCTGCCTATTTAGGCTTTATTGCTTTGTAAGTGAGCCCTCTTTCTGGCAGATCCTGCACCCCACTGCAACCATATCTTTTAAGTCTGAAGTTCTCCATATCTCTAGTCTCATTTTTGGTACTTGGAGGCTTTCATATGGAATTGTGCTATGGAGGTCATCCAGCTGCTTTGGACAGTTTGATCTCTCATTTATGTCCTTGTGGTTTTGGTATTTCTGTGCAGTCTTAATGCTTGCTAGGAACATGTTGCAAGGCCTCTTCTTTACTGGTTTTTTTGTTTGTGCATCTCATTCCCATGTGTGGTCCACTGTCCTGCATTGTCTGTCCATGTCCATCCTGCTACCCCCACCTTCCTGTACGGTTTTGGATGAGGTAATGTGGCTCTGCTCTACTGGAGAGGACACTGGAATTGTTCCCTCACTTGGCTAATCATCTTTATAGAAGATGGAGGCTGCTACTAGGTATGAAATTGCTCTCCAAGTGAGTCTCCAGGGGTGTCATGTGCATCTATTGGTTGGTTACTGCAGCAGCATGTGGGAATTGTACTGGTGTACCCCAGATCACGAACCTCCCTATCCTCTCTTTTTTTATCTGAGGTGTCTTAACTCTTAGAAGACCTTGAGCTGCCTCTGCTATGCATTGCTTCCTCAAAAGGCAGGAAGAAAACCTTCAGTTCAGACAAGAACTGCTCTCTGGAGTTGTTATGGCTCTGCATCGAGGGATAAGCACTGAACTTTTTCTTCACTGCAATTCTTATTGTTGCTCCTATGTTGCTGCTCTTATTTCTGCTGTAGACCTGAGCTTATACAGCAGCATTTCATCATCATTACAATATAGATCTCTATTTCCTGTCTTCACGCGAACTTGTGTATAAGAACATGAATGCAACCAGACATGGTCAGACCGAAGATCCGCCTAACGCTGTGAACCATCTGCAGCAGTAACCAGGGCTGAATGCTGAGGGAAGAGTGTAAGATCAGGATGAGCGTGCAGTAATTCTTCCCTGGCTACTTGCAGCTCAGGACTGAGAGCATCTCGAGTCAGTTTGGTGTTCAGTTTTGGACAGGTTTGTTGTTTTGTTTGTTGGTTTGTTTGGTTGGTTTTTTAACATTGCTCTTGACTGCTTATGTTTGAGCCCATGTAAGCTCCTGGCTTCCAAGCAGTTTGCAGTAAAACGTTTCACAGCTTGACTACCCACTGTATGGGGAACCATGCCCTATTGTTGGCTATCTGCTATTGAAAGAGGGGAAAATGAGGGTTCATTCTGTCATGTAGTCCTTCAGATACCTTTTCCCTGTTGAGGAGCCAAATCTTTTGGGTTGGTTTTTTTCTTGTATGAAAGCCAAGCAAACCAAATAGCTGAGAATGCAACCCTAAAGTTGCACTTGACTGCAACTGACCAAAGACTTCAAAGTTGCTTGGCAGTCACAGAAGCGGAAACAGCTTGGGAAGGTAAGTGTGCATGGATGACATCTTTGTAAAATCATTATTTGCTTAAGAAAATTGGTCAAAATATCCGCACTTGATTCAATGACTAGGAGCTTAAAAATGTTTACTGTCTTAAAATCCTAACTGGCTAATTGTTTTTAATTTCTTTTTCATTCCAGAACATTTGAATCCTCTTTGGAAATATGAAAACAAAGAACTGCTTTTCAAATATCGTTCAGAACAATTGACACATTCCAGGGAAAAGCTGTTGTGTTTGGGGCTTTTTTTGCAAAGTTCAGAAGAATCTGCATTCTCTGAGATTTTAAATAAGTATAAAATGAAAACGGTTTGAAGTTTAGCCTTCAAAATGAATGTTGGGAAGTCAGATGACAAAGCAAAGAATGGCTTGAAGTCTTCCTTACTTATAAGGGATGAAAATGGAAATAACTACGCACGTGACAGAGCTACACCTTCCTCAAAGAATTGTGCCACCAAGATACACAGCAATTCAACTGACCAGAATATAGTGGCTGAGCATGAAGATGATTTTGAAAATACGAGTGACTTCAGAAGTATTCTTTTAAAACAGCAGTGTATTGAAGTACTTGATCTGCAGAAGACACCTAGCAGATACAACTGCACAGGAGCTCTGTTGGGAGATGCAGATGCTGCTTGCAAGTCTTCTGTCACTGAACAGACTTGCATGTGTCCTTTGAACTGTGACTTGAAAGCAACAACAAACTTCTTGAAAGGTGACGTTGTTATGGCAAAAATGCAAAATCAGAGTATCAGACACACAGTGCCTTACAGTCAGACAGACTCTAAGTGTGGAGTAGTACTTCCTGCTTCAGAGCAGTCCCTGATAAATGACAGGGCATGCTGCCACCTGAGCACATTGGATGTTACTAATGTTACAGGTGAAACTCTGGGAACTGATCAAAATGATGATATGCATCTGAGAGAAACACTACTCTTTTCTGAAATATGTACAAGAGAGAAATTTGATAGAACCAGCTCAGAAAGAACACCTAATTTCATCTCTGCAGGTGTGGAACACTGTCTGAAAAACACTGTCAAGACTGATAAAGAATCACAGGAAACAGAAGCACAGTCTGTAGAACTAGCTGCTGAATGTATAGGTCCTTATAGACGAGATGCATTGTCACCATGCATTAATATTAATGAAGATGACCAAGTGAAATCCTTGCGGGATACCTCTGACCATGATGAAACTGGGAATTCCAATGTTGAAACGTGCATAGATAGTCTTGTAAATAATGTGCACCTTCTCCCAGTAGATAAAATGGATGGAGAACAAGTATCAAAGAAAACCAGTGAACCCTTAACCAAAGAACAGAGTATCTCTGGAAATGCTGCTCTTCAGGATATGCACAACACCCCTTCTGTATCTTGCAGTGTACCAAAATGGAAGAGGACTGCTATACCTGACCTGAAATGTGAAGAAACTTTTGTGGTCTTCAGTCCTATGGCTGATGAAAGTGCTTCTGCTCTATGTTCTTCAACCCCTAAAGAGCGATCAAAAAATAGAACTTTTTCTGTTTCAGCTTTGGAAGAACTTGGAGACAAGTCTCCTAAACTAAGACCAAATGAGACATTTGTAGGAGGACATAATAAAAGGTCTGTGCTTAGAGCTAGTTCAGATCAAACTGTAAGAAAACCAGTGGGCAGGTCTTCTATTGTGTCAACAATAACCAAAGCAAAGAAATCGGAGATTGTTAGTTTTCCCAAACCTGATTTCAAAAATGTGAAGCCAAAGGTTGTGTCTAGACCTGTGCTACAGTCAAGAGACAGTGCAGCATTAAAACAGTCTCCCCAGTCCTCCCAGTTGTCAGCTGTCTCCTCACCTTCACGGGTTGCTTCCCCAAGGCAATTGTCCTCTATAAAAGTGTTGAAAAAGACAGTAGATCTACCTAAAGTTTCAAAAGTGGAATTGCCTGTAAATAAACCCCATAAGCTACATCTTAACAAACGCCTCTTCACTAACCAAGTTGTACATGCCACAACACCTCCCAGAAATGCTTCCCACAAGACTTCAAAGACACCTGCATTAAAGCAAAGTCCTGAAGACACTGACAAAGCAAGCGCTACCCATTCAGCGTGCTCCTTGGTTTCTGCTGTGTTTCCAACATGCGTAGAGAGCTCGGAAGAGATGCTAAATGATAAAATGGAAAGTTCAGACTCCTTAGTGCAGCCTTGTGCTCAAGATATTGAACCAGCTGGAGGCGAAAAAGAGCAAAGCACCAATATGGGAATGCTTCTGGAAGCGACCTTGGTAAAAGATGTGGCAAATGAAACATTTGACATGCACTCTGTTCCTTTGGTAAGTTTTTATCTTTCATACTTTATTGTATGTTTGGTACATTTGGAAAAAGGAAATTTGGCATTGCACAGTGCTGAATGGAAACTGTGGAATGGCTTTGTTTCTACGAATGTAACTGTAATGTTGATTTCCCAGGTGAAGTCTCTCCCTAATAAAGGAAATTAAGAAATACTGTTTTATTTTCAACTGGTTGCACTTGGCCTCAATTGTAATTTAGTGTCCTTCCATCTTCATCTTATTCTGTGATGTAAAATTTTTTTTAGTAAAGTCTTTTACAGACAATGCAGTTGGTGCACGAGGCCTAATAAAAGCAAACAAGTCCTAATTTAGTCAAACTTGTAAAATTTCACAGCTTAATTTGGTGAGGTTTTCTAAATAAAGCTTTTAATATACACATTTTTCAAGATAATTCTAGCGGTGCTGTAACTTTAAATAGACATTAGAGATAAATTGCTGTTTTCAGTATTTTTCTTCCAAATGTGCTTTAGAACTAAATTACACTTTTTAAAATTACTTATGTAAATGTTGTGCATATATTAACAGTAACATTAAGTCACACAAAACCCAAAGACCAATGAGTTGGTGAAACATTTTATTTCACTCTCTCCTTTGAATAATTTGGGAGTTTGTTTGTTTGAAGTAGAACCAGGACTCATTAGAATAGTTAAGAGTAGCCAGGAAATATTTCTCATGCAGAGGGCATATACCTGGTTTTGGGCAGTCAGCCAGCTGGAAGGTGTAAACTTCCTGGCCGGGAGGTATGCATGTGCTGGTTGGCTGGGAAATACTTCTGGATGAGTCAGCTGCCTGTCAGGAGAAATGTGCTGCTTTCAAATACTCTTGAAAGAAGGATAAAAGAAAAGGAACAGTGGGAAAGAAGGGGCAGAGCGTTGGGGTTGGGTTGCCCAGGATCTCAGGATGTATGGTAGGGACACAGAGTTTCTCCTGTTGCTGATTTGTGGGTTCAACAGCTTTTGTTAAATCGGTGAAATGGAAGCAGCAGCTATTAATAGTAAAACTGGTGTAGTCTGAATTTTTGACAGGTTTTAGTGATTTGCCAGAAAAATTCCAGTAAAGCTCAGTATATGGAGGAAGCTCTTAGGTAAAACAGAAGCAGCTATCCATTTTTGAAACATTACACCAGAAATTAATAAATAATACTATTTATTAGAGTAAATAATCTAACTTGAAAACCTAAATAAGCATGAAAGCAAGAATGGTCTGTTTTAGTTCTAAAGTCTTTAAGAGCTTGGATTCTGCTTCAGTCCTTATTTTTGGTGCTGAGGATTGAAGAGAATGCTTTTCATTTACCCCATTGTCAATATGGAAACCTTTGTGATATTAATTGTTCTGCTTGTGCCTGGAAAAACAATAGAGCAATTTCTATAAATGATATACAGTAGACAAATCAGCTGGACTAAACTTAGTAAGTGGTCTTCTGAAAACTATAGATTAACATCTGAAAATGAAGATGAGGATTGGAATCAAAAGTTGAAAGTGCAGCAGGATGACCAAATTGCTGCATATTGACTTGAATCACAGAAAAGCATATAAAGAGCTGTACAGTCTTATGAGTTTGCCTTTATAGGTTTGACTGTACATCAAGAGTGGTCATGAATTACTGAGTGTATAAGCTGTAGCAAGAATTCTGTATGAAATGTAGATGTTTCATACATATAAACCGGTTATTTTAAACCTGTCCCATGTCCACTCCTGAATTTATTTTTATCTATGGAACCTCAACCTGAAAAATTTTAACCTGTTTCTGTGTTGTGACATAAGACCTAGATCAAGAGGCTGCTGTAATGGTTGTGACGTTTCAGGTAGTACAGGACAACTAACTTCTCAGGGTGTTAAATATGTATAGCTTGTTGGTAAAGATCTTGAGATTAGGTGTAGTCATGTAATGGAATTGCTTAATTAGAGTTTGGGGAGGAAGAGGAAGAAATTCTGATGTAAAATCACCTCTGTAACCTCTTTTTAGTGTGTTTGTCATTACGAGTGATTAGCTTCAAACTAATAGGTTTGTGTTGCTGAAGGCCATTTAGGAGATGATCCTTGAGGTTCTGAACTGCTGATGTGCACAATGTGATGGAGACTAACTGAGCATATCCCATGCCTGGGTGGTCAGTATTTCATTACAGATGGTGCAAAGGGAGATCTTCAGTTTCTCGCAGTGGTGGTGAGTGGGATGTATTGTTACTGGTTTTTTGGTTTTTCTTTTTTTTCTTAAAACAGATGCCTTCTGTGAAAGATGGGACAACTCAAGGGAAAAACATACCAAAGAAAGACCCAATCGCACTACAAAGTGCATCCACTCCCAAGGCTAAAATGGTGCCATCTGTGTTGACCTTGAATAGAGGATGTAAAAATAAAACTACCAGCACTGTTAAAACACCTTCTCACAAGGAAGCTCTTTTGTCAGCAAGCTCCGGTAAGAGAATTTTTCACTGGAATATTACCTTCATTTAAGAAAGTGGTTAAGTGGTATCATATTTAATGTACTTTCTGACAGAACTTTTAGGATGGTACAGAGTTGTATTTTTGGTGCTAAATACAGTTCTGTTTAAATTGTAAATTGCAGGGTACAGGGTCAAAAAAAAAGGCAGGTTACACCTCATAACTGTAAAATCTCATCTTGTAAGGAATGAGTTTAGGAGGGTGTGGTGCTACAAGAAGAATCGATAGTTAAATATTTATAGTTTGGTTATATAATAGTACTTTGCTAAATTACAACTAAAATTATTTTAAAGAGAAGAGGAGAAAATGCAGAACTCAGGTACAAAGCTCGTACCATAAGCAACTGTATTCTGTTCCAGTGGGAATGAGCCCTTATTTCAGGTCATAATATACTTCGTTCAACCTAATTTTAATAGAACTCTGTAGTTTCTAGAAAAGAGAGAGTGTAATTGAAGGAGAGACTACTGCTTGAGCTGCTAATTAATCTCAAACTGATTAATACCAAGGGCAGGGAGGAATCTCACATCTAGTCTGTAGGCTTCTGCTCAAATTTCATGACTGGGAACTATGTTCTGTAACTGTAGAGATTCAGAAGTCCTCTTGTAGGTTATGTGCTTGTTTGGTTGGGTTTTTTTTTAAGCAAGTGTGGCAGTGTAACTAGCTGCAAAGGTAGCCTGGCTATAAATGGCTACACTACAATGCACTGTAATGTGGAAAGTGTACACACCCATTTATACCCAGTAAAACCTGTTCTTTTTTTTTTTTAACTCACTCAATCTAAGATTTTAAACCAGTCCAAAATACCCTTCTTAATTATATACAGGTGGTGAAGTGTGATAAAATCTGTATTTGTAGTCCTTTATGAGATGAGTCCCTCAAAAAAAGTGGATATAGTCCATTCTCTGATTTGAGCCTTGCTAATGTGAGGCACTTGCTCAGTGAACAAGGTACCAAACTGTAAGCTACCCATTTCTTGGAAAACTCATCACCTCTCTAAATACCAACATAGAGCTTTCCTGTCTGTAATTATGGCCTTAGAAGAACTGAGATGGATATAGATCTAGATGTATATTTTTCCTTTAGGTTATTAATCCAGATTAGATTCATGACATGGTCACTAGAAATAAATATAGGTATAGCTGGGTTATAGGACTAACTTCTTCACTTCATGAAAAAAAAAATAACAAAATCAGATGCACTTTCAGAAGAAGCAGAAGTCATTTGCTGTTGAAAATGAAAACCTTTACTCCCCCGGGTTTTTCTAAGCTAAATATGTCCCTCCATAACTCATTTATTGTATGTTGAAATTACAGTAGTCCGTAGAATATTTTCCAGGTTTTTCCTATTCGAAAAAGGCTACTTAAATTACAAGCATAAAGCATAACCCTAACATTTCAAACTTGCGCTATAATCTGATGAGACTGGAACTTTAATGCTGCACGTGAGAAGAAATGTTTTTTTTTTCTCCATGCCCTTTCCACAGCCCCCTATTCTAGCCCACTATTCCTAGCACATCTTGCCCTTTATTTTGCTTATGCAGTGTTTTTGTGCTACAAAATAGAATTTGATGTGTTAAACTATAACAGGTTAACTTCTCCATCCCTTGCCAAGGGAATTTTTAAACATGGTTCATTGCTTCTTTATAAACATTGTACAGACATGGGGGAAGCCCAAGACCTGTCCACGCAAACGCAATACACTGCCCAACATGGATAACCTGGATTGGGGGTCACCAGATCTCTACCCAACCTGGGTCACTGTGGATAATCCAAGGTCGGTTCTCAGATGGGTGATGAAGTTGGAGCAGTGGACAAAGTCCTGAAGTTGGGACACTTATAGGGCTTCCCTTTTCGATGAGTCTGTTGGTGTCTGATCAAGGTAAAGCTCTGGTTGAAGCTCTTCCCACACTGGGGACACTTGTAGGGCCTCTTCCCCGTGTGTGTCCATTGATGCCTGATGAGATGAGAACTGTTCCGAAACCTCTTCCCACACTCAGGACACTCATAGGGCCTCTCCTCTGTGTGTGTCCTCTGATGCCTATTGGCAATTGAGCTGCTCCGAAACCTCTTCCCACACTTGGGACACTCGTAAGGCTTCTCCCCAGTGTGGATACGATGATGGATTACAAGGTCAGCGCTGCGGACAAAGCTCTTCCCACAGTCGGGACATTTGTAGGGTCGTTCCCCAGTGTGCAGGCGCTGGTGGGTGATGAGGTTGGAGCTCTGGCTGAAGCTCTTTGCACATTCAAAGCACTTGTAAGGCCGTTCCCCTGTGTGCACCCGGTGGTGGGCGGCAAAGGTGAAGCCATCACTGAAGCTCTTCCCACATTCACGACACTTATAGGGCCCTTCCCCGGTGTGGATGCTCTGGTGGCGAATCAGGTGGAAGCTCTGCCTGAAGCTCTTCCCGCATTCCAAGCACCTATAGGGCTTCTCCACTTCATGAAGCCGCTGGTGGACCACCAGGTCAGAGCTCTGGCTGAAGCTCCGTCCGCCTTCCTGGCAAAAGGTGGGTCTTTCCTCCTCAGAGCCCTGTGTGCTAGGTTTGGAGCTGCTTCCTGTGGGGATTGTTTGTGGCTTTTCCTCCCCATTGGCTTCCTGCACAGTGGAGCCATTCAAAACAGCCTCTTCCCCGAGGTTCTGCCAGGCAGATTTGTCCTCCATGGTCTCTGCCCTCAATTCGTTGCCTGGAGAGGAAGGAAATGAGAAAAAGGAAGAAGGAAAGAAATGGAACAAGGAGAGGAAGGAAGAAAGAAGAGGAAGGGGATTTCCCTTGATGCCAGAGGGAAGGAGAAGGAGATTGCCCCCCAAACAGCAGCAGGGTTGTCCTGCAGCTGGGGGTGATGCTTGGCTGGAAGATGAAGGAGAACAGAGGGGGAAAGGTGGAATGACTTCCTCCTCACCTACCTGGGTGTCCTGTAGCATCTTCCTTTTCCTCCCAGCTTCCTCTTCCATCTGGTCAAGGTTTGGGAATGAGAAATCCTGTTTTGGGGGAGAAAACAATGTGTGAGTGCATTGAATTGGGGGGTCCTCTTGCCCAAGTTCATATCTAGAAGTTAACAGCTATCTTGTGTCCCTAAAGACCTCCAAAATGCCAGGATTCAGCCCCGAAAAGCCCTCCTAGGAGTTCCCCCTCTCTGGTCTCAACTTTGGAGTTCTGGGGGTTCCCTTTGTCTGAGCTGCTGGGGGTTCCGTGTGTATTGGGGGTGCCGGCGCTTCGGGGTCCCTGCCCTGTCTAGGCTGCTGGTGGTCTCTTGAATATCGGAGGTCTCTCCTCTGTGGGGTCCCACTTAGGGATTCTGGGGGCTTCAGGGCTCCCTTCTCCCTTGACTCTCTGCTTCGGTATGCTGGGATCCCTGGGGGGCCCCGTCTCTGGCGTCCCTCCCCCCTGCAGGCTGCTGGGAGTCCTGGAAATCCCGGGGGTCACCTCTCTCCGGGCTCCCCCTTCTCCGTCCTCCCCCCACCTCCAGGCTGTCGGGGGTCTCCCAGCTCCGGTAGCGCCCTTCTCCGTTCTCCCCACTCTGGGGGTCCCGGGGTTCCTGCCCAACCCGGCTCTCCTTGTGGGTCCCAAACCCCGATGTGTGAGTGTGTGTGTGTGTGTGTGTGTGTGTGTGTGTGTGTGTGTCCCACCTGCCGCCGGTAGCGGGCTGACAATGGAGGCGGCGGTGCCTGACCCAGGAAGACCAACCCTCACCGCGGTGACGGAACCTGCATCCCTCCGCCCACCGCCGGGGCTATGCCGGCAGCCGCCGCCGGCAGCCCACCCGAAAAAAACACCTCCCGGGGACTCTCCACTATCTTCCGAAGGGGCATTCGAGCCTCAGCTTTGGAGTACTGCAAGATCCAAAGATACCCTACCCCTAGAAAAATCCTGGGACACCCACCTTCCCCCCCCCCCCCCAAGATATTTGTGGCAAGCTCCCCTTCTCCGGTCACCTGTGGGATGCTGGAGGGCGATGCTCGCGGGGGCTTGCGCATACAGCGAGCGGTGGACTAGCGAACTTCCTCTTTTTCCTTCTCCTCCTCTTCCTGGTCCTCCTCCTCTACCCCTCTTCCTCCTGCTGCTCCTCCTCCTCCTGCTGCACCGCTACTACTTCATCCCTTCTCCTCTTCCAGGCAACCCTGTTCCTGTGTATAGACTGGGGTACGGGAGGTTGGAGAGCAGCTGCGGGAAGTGACCTGGGGGTCCCAGTCGATGGCAAGTTGAATATGAGTCAGCAGCGCCCTGGCAGCCAGGAGGGCCAACCGTGTCCTGGGGGGGCATCAGGCAAAGCATCACCAGCCGGTCGAGGGAGGGGATTGTCCCGCTCTTCTCTGCGCTGGGGTGGCCTCACCTCGCGTCCTGGGCACCACAGTATAAAACAGACATTAAGCCATTAGACGGCGTTCAAAGAAGACCACGAGGATGAGGAAGGGTCTGGAGGGAAAGCCTTATGAGGAGGGGCTGAGGCCATTAGGTTTGTTCAGCCTGGAGAAGAGAAGACTGAGGGGAGGCCTCCTTGAGGTCTTTAACATCCTCTGAAGGGGCAGCAGAGGGCAGGTACTGATCTCTTCACTCTCATAACCAGTGATAGGATTCGAGGAAATAGCTGGAGCTGACTTGGGGAGGTTTAGGTTGGATATTGGGAAAAGTTTCTTCCTCTGGAGGGTGGTTGAGCACTGGAACATACTCCCCAGGGAAGTGGTCACAGCACCAAGCCTGTCTGAGTTCAAGAAGTGTTTGGACAATGTTCTCGGGCACATGGTGGGGTTCTGGGAGTGTCCTGCTACAAAAGCCCTGCAGTATTATATGACCACACCTTTCAAGTAAAACCATATCTACTGCTGCTTACCCTGTCTGTTTATAATGGTTTTGAAGTAAAACTGTACATACACTTACTGTGACCAAGTGGCAGTTTGTAAACCAAACCCAATTGTCTGTTTAAGCCAAAGCATTCCTGGCAGGAATAACTATTTTGTTTCCAGTTGAGTCATTTGAACATTCTGGTGCTAAACTTTAGCCCATCCAGATAAATTCATTCAGCAAACAGTTGTTTGCTGTTGGGATTTCATCAGGCTAAAGACAGACTAGCTAAGTCCAGAATGGAAAAGATTTATGAAGGTCACCTAGTCCAGCCCACCTGCCTGTAACTGGGTCAGCACTGAGTTCAGACTAGGTTGTTCAGGCATTTGTCACGTTGAGTCTTAAAAATGTACAAATCTTAACAGATTTGTTTCTTCCTGAGATACTAACGTATATGGAGCTAATTCTTATCCAGTTACTATCTGTATTTAGATTGTTGGGCAGCAGTAGAAGTTGGTGTAGTGAGTCGATTAAATACGCTGAACAAGAGAAATGATAGTATAGCTCTGTCATCATGTGTGTACAGAGTGACAGAGGGAGAGAAGCAGTGCATCTGTCCAAAATGTACTAGTGTATGTATTATTCTCAGAATAATCAAGAGCTTTTGAGCAGCGGATTGTGTCACACATGGCTGTTTTGAGTGGGAAGCAGGGAACTCCCCTACAACCAAGAAAGAAAAGAAGTACCATGTATAAAACACCATTTAGAAGATCCTTGAAACTTGTCAGGAGTTGAAATTTTGGTAATTTATTTTTCCTCCTTGTAAAACTTAAGTTTTGAGTGGTAACTAGCCAATAGAAAGCATGAATTCTAAGGAAATTTCCCGATTTTTCTCTTGAACAGGAGACAGCAGAAGGAGAGCAGAACTCATAACTCAAACGTTTTATTTTTGCGTGGTTATTTGCAGAACATGTTAAGCTAGAAATAACCAGTTTATTTCAAAATGGCTGCTGAGGACTGTTCACCGATATTGGTGTATCTTACCCAGGACTTGGAGTTTTTGATGAATTAGAAATTGGTTGTCTGAAAGGCAAGCCCATCTTGATTTGATGTACCGAAGTGATTTGTGAAATGGCAAAGCTTCATTTCTGTGGCAAATCTGGAAATCAGGTCATAGTTGCAAGCTATTAAAATGATCTCTGGAACTATTTGTCTCTGTTACTCCATAAGAGAGGACGACATAGTCATTCTAAAACAAAAATTTAATTCTCTACAGCTAACTTTTCCATGGTAGTGCAAGTGGATTTTTGTAGTACTGGATGGCAGGCAGTATGTCTTTTGTTTATGTTTGTTTTCTGTCAGTGAAAATGCTCATTAGATTTCAAGATGCAGAGTAAGACATTTTGAGTTACCTGGTTTTTACTGGATTGTGTGTGTAATTCTGGAGCTCTGATTGAGGACTTTGAACCAGTCTTGAAATGAAAGCAACTATTGTTTTTGTTCCCAGAAAGCCACCTAGTTGCGTGTAGCCACAACCACTGTGGAGGAGTAGTGACCTGATAATAGTTGAGGTATTATCGTTTGGGAAGTCATGTCTTTGCCTCACTTGAAGGGAGGAGTGGAAGGGGACTGGAGAAGCGAAGGAGCTTTGGTGGTCCCATGGAACATCAGTCCAAGATCTTCTACTGTCAGCCTGCCCCAGCAAACGTATGTTACCATCCATGCAGTTGAACAGAAGCACTGTGACTGTTTGAGCCACTGTTTGAGCAAATTGTTTGATTTGTGTTTGAGCAGCATAAAATAGAGATATAAATTATTTTCTGTACATCTAAAAGCGTATATGCTCACTGCTGCCTTTTTTCCTCCTATTGCTGACAACACCTACCTATATGTATGTAGAAGAAAGGAATTTTACCTGCGAGTAAGATTTTTGATATGCTATAACTCCATCCTTAAAACCTTCTGCCTTAAAATGATACCATTACTTTAAATTTTTTTTCACTCCAAGAAATTTCACATTGCTTTTGACGTCTTAGCTACGACAGCTCTGTCAAGCCTTATTTGTAATTTAAACTCTTTGGGAATGTGAAAGCATCAATAATATTCCTTACTTGATGTTAAAGACTTCCAGAAATCAATGGAAACCATGTAAATCATCTTTGTAACAAAAATGTCTTTTGCCATCTGGCAGAGTTTTTTGCATTTTGGATACTCTTTTGTCTCTGATTTAAGTCACTGATATCCCTTTAGCAGAGTTATGGCCCTGTGCTTTACTTATCATTTTCATTAATTTAATCCAGTGGTACTACCTCTTTCTCTTGCTAGTATTTTCATAGCATTTAACCAGAGTAACGAAAGCTTGGGTAGAGAGAAGCTTGAGAGTATGAATTCTGTGTTTCCTTAAAGAAGATTCTGGACAAGTGAGACATTCTCCATATAAAAAGTTGATCATACTGAAGGACTTTTCCTGTGTTCCACAACTGTTTGAAGTGTGGGAAAAATAATTTCCCCTATGCTATAGAACATATTTTTACATTGCATTAGACCACAGTAGGTTTAGTGATACTCTGAAATGATTTTGTTGTTCATAATTGCTAAATTCTTGCAGTTGACTTTTGGCTTGATTTTACACTTAAACGTGTAATTGAGAGAAACTTTCCAAAGTTAAAACCAGAACAAGCAGTGACAGATTAAGACTCAGTTGTTAATGACTGTTATTGCTGTTTATTGCACAAAGAAAAGCTTTTCACATGGAAAATTGAAACCAAATGGTTTCAATCAGTTTTCATACAGCTGGAAACATGTATAAAGTTGGTAATTCAGGACTTTCTGGTATAGTCTTTCACAACACTTGTGAAGTAGAACCATAACAATGTAGTTCCAGGAAGCGTTCCCACAATCCTTGAGTCTTTGTTCTGATATTGAACAAGGAGCTAACCCAAATATAGTTACTGCAAATAATTTTTCAGCTTGTATCATTCCTGCTATCTACCATGTGACTCTTTGAAGTTGGATTGACATGCTGCCAAGAGGAAACAAAATATTTTAAAAGGCAAACATAACTTCCAGGTTCTCTGAACTGAAACAGTCAGGACTTGCCTCAAAATCCTGGAGCAGACAGTAAGGGTCTCCATATACTTTCTCATAAAGAAATCTGGAATGCACCAGGGTCTGCAAATAAGGTGTAAAATTTAGTTTCAACCAGTCTTTTTATGCTTTTCTTTTGCAGGGCAACCAGCTTCTTTTATGGATCCTAAAAGCAGGTTCCTCATACACTAACTTATCCAAGATCATTATTTGTCCTTCTTAGTCCAAATTACTTCATCCCTGTTTCTCTTTCTTTAATGCATTCTCTTTCTTTAATTCATTACACTAATTAAAGCCTGTGTTAAAAGTGAACTTAAAACTCACATATTCCCATTCAGAGGTGTGGGAAGGAGAAAACTGATACATAGGTCTCCGTGGAGCATAAGGTCTATAGTTAATAGTATGACACAACATCCCTCTTCTGTCGTGTTCACCCAAGAGGCTCCACTGTATAGCTGTATCTCATAGCCAGTTCTCTTTTAATTTGTAGTATAAACTGGGGGAAAACTTACACAGTGTATCTAAAAGGACTTTTGTCCAGTTGATGAGTTTGTGAGAATTCAGAAAACAGCATTAGTTGTGAGGGCCTAGAAGCATTTTTCTGATTGCTTGAGTCAGACTTGCTGGTAACATTTCCAGTCCATTTTGCCTTCACTTCCTGGCTGTCCTCAACAGGAATGGTTTGCTGGAAGCTGCCTGAAGCAGTATATATCCTTGTGCCAAATACTGACCTCTAAGCCCCTGCCCCAGATGTTGGTCATTCAGCTACAGAATGGTCAATTCATAATTTGAAGCCTGAAAGAAAACATAAAATGATGTCATCTGAATTCAGCTTGTCAATTTGACTACATGCACTAGCAGAAAAACTCAATATAACTTTGACACCTAGTTTTTTTTATTACTTTTCATTAACAAGGAGATAGATGCTGCTTGTGTTTTTGTAAGCCATACATAGGGTTCATCATAAAAATGCTCCTTTGGAATAAAATACTTCCTATTTAGCTTTGTAAGTCAAATTGACTGTGAGAAATGAGTAAAAGTGAAATAATGTATCTGACAATATGGAATCTATTGCAATGAATGATTTCAAAGCAAATTGGTTGATTTACCTCTGGATAATTTGGATGTGGTTCTCTGAGTTTTAGTGGGGTGGAGAAGAGGGGCAGTTGGAAACGTTTGAGGATTAACTTAAATTATTTATATTCCAAAGTTCTTGGCATTTAATATATTCTACTGGCTTCCAGCTTCCAGAAGGTAGCATTTCATCCTGTCAGCTTTGTTTATGGTGCCATCACTGATCATACTTAGGGAATTAAAGTTTTCACCCATGTTCCCAGACTTTTTACAGGCAATTCTGTGACTAGCCCCATTGAAGTTTTAATGTGTTGTACCTGTAGCGAGTAGCATGACTGTACTTGCAGAGACTAACAGTCAACATATCGACGCTATCAGAAATGTGGATGTATCTATAAGAATATTCTCCTTTAGGAGGGAGGTGTGCAGTAATTTCCCTGCAGGGGAATTTCTTGGTACCTAGTCATTTACTTGCAAGGACATGCTGGTGTGTCGTAAGTAGCTCTTCACCTGTACTGTTTAGTTCTGAATTCTCTCAGGGTAGAGGTAAAGGAGGAGAGAAATAGGAATAATTATCTTCCAGAAGAAACTTGTATTTGGTTTGGTACAGTGAGGTTCCTCTTTCATCCAAGGAACTCATGTGACAGAAAACTTCAAAGATTTTTAGATAACATCATCATCATCATGGCTGGGCTTCGCGAATGAAGATCTGGGAAGGACTCTACCCATGTTTGTTACAAGCGCGCTGGTGGCTAAAAAGGCCAATACGAGATAGACAGTTGCAAAAGGCACAGCAGAAAGACTCCTTAGGTAGTATATTCTTTCTGCATTGCCTTTTCTCAAGAGTGATCCTGCATGCTTTTTGAAAAGCATCAGCAGCGTTATAGATGGTGTGTCTCCAGACCTCCCGATTGGAGGCCACAGTAGACCAGTTATGTAGATCAATATGGCCAAGGCTGAGATGTGGTTTCAGGGAGTCCTTGTAGCTCCTGTTCGGGGCTCCTCTCTTGTGGCAGCTGATGCCAAGTTCACCATAAAGCAAGATCTTAGGGAGGCGGCGGTCCTTCATCCTTGAAATGTGTCCTGCCCAATGCAGCTGTGTTCTCAGCAACATGGCCTCAATACTTGTAACTTCTGCTTGTTCTAGAACAGACGTGTTAGTCACATAATGTGACCAGTGGATGTTTAGGATTGTACAAAGGCAGCGTTGATGGAAGCGTTCTAGGAGACGCAGGTGATGGCGGTAAATGACCCATGATTCAGATCCATATAACAGAGTAGACAGCACTATGGCTCTGTAAACACTGATCTTTGTACTTTTCTTCAAGTGTTTATTTTGCCACACTCTTCTGTGGAGTTTTCCAAAAGCACTATATGCCTTTGCTAACCTGTTGTCTATCTCTCCGTCAATCTTACCATCTGAGGAGATGAGGCTACCTAGGTAATTAAACTGCTGGACTGATTTGAGCTCTAATTTGCCAATGGTGATATGGGGATGATGGAAGACTTCCTGAGGTACAGGTTGATAGAGAACTTCAGTCTTCTTTAAGCTGACTTCCAGCCCAAAGAGCTCAGCAGTGTCTGCAAAGCAGGATGTTAAATGCTGCCGACCTATTTCTGTGTGGACGATGAGGGCAGTGTCATCAGCATAGAGCAGCTCCCAGACAAGATGATTTAAGGTCTTAGTTTGGGCCTTCAGTCACCTTAGGTTGAAAAGGCTTCCATCAGTACGGTATCGAATGTAGATACCATCCTGATCATTGAGGTCTGCTGTGGCCCTTTGGAGCATCATGCTGAAAAAGATTGTGAATAGGGTTGGTGCGAGAATACAGCCTTGTTTCACACCATTGGTTATCAGAAAGGGCTCAGAAAGTGCATTGCCATATCTGACTTGGCCGTGCTGATCCTCATGGAGTGAGATGATCATTTTAAGGAACTTGGGGGGACATCCTAAACGTTCCAAAATCTGCCATAGACCTTTTCTGCTCACAGTATCAAAAGCCTTGGTGAAGTCAACAAAGGTTACATAGAGACCTTTGTTCTGTTCCCTACACTTCTCTTGCAGTCGTCTGAGAACAAATACCATGTCTGTGGTACTCCTGTTGGCTCTGAAACCACACTGGCTTTCAGGCAGAATTCCTTCTGCTATAGCAGGTATTAGTCTGTTCAAAAGTATTCTTGCCAGGATTTTGCCAGCAATGGAGAGCAGAGCAATACCACAGTAATTTGAGCAGTCTGATTTATCTCCTTTCTTCTTATACAAGGTGATGATGACTGCATCATGAAGGTCTGATGGTAGCTTGCCTGGTTCCCAACAGCGCACCACGAATTTGTGAAATTTAGTATGAAGTGCAAGGCCCCCATGTTTCCAGACTTCAGATGGAATTCCATCAACCCCAGCTGCCTTGCCAGTTTTCACCTGCTGTATGAAACAGCAGGTTTAGGTTAAGGGAGAAACCCTTAAAGGGTTTCTGCCCCACTTAAGTGGGGGCAGTACTTCACTGGTTGCTGTATGATGGACTGAATTGCTGAGTCTTGGACTACACGACTAGTACTGAAAAGAGTCTGAAAGTGTTCAGACCATTGATTCAGAATGAAGGTTTTATCTGTCAGAAGCATTTGACCATCTGTGCTGAGTGGAGGGCTTTGGACCTGGTATGTAGGCCCATATGCTGTTTTCAAGACCTCATAGAATCCTCTGTGATCACCTATATCTGCGTATAATTGAGTTTTTTCTGCTAGATTGATCCACCACTTGTTCTGGATGTCACAGAGTTTCTGTTTGAGCTTGCTGCATGCAAGACGAAAGGCAGCTTTTCTTGCGTGACAGGATGGCAGTGCAAGGTGTGCTTGGTGGGCGGATCTCTTCTTCCTCAACAATTCCCGGATCTCTTGGTTGTTTTCATCAAACCAGTCCTTGTTCTTCTTGAGGGAGAACCCTAGGGATTCTACAGAGGACTGCAGGATGTTGTTTTTAATATGGTGCCAGAATATTTCGGGGGGGGGCATCTATAGAATTTATGGAATGGTTTTCGAGCCTAGTTTGAAGATTTGCCTGGAATCTGTCTCTCACTGTGGCTCATTGGAGATTGTTAACTTGGAGTCTCCTCCTTGGGATACTGCCCCTTTTAGGCTTGAACTTAAGGTTGAAGTTAAGTTTACAGCACACAAGTTGATGGTCTGTTTGGCATTCTGCACTAGGCATCACGCGGGTATGGTGGACATCGCAGACATCTCTCTGTCGCACCAAGACATAATCGATGAGGTGCCAATACTTAGATCTAGGATGCATCCAGGTTGTCTTCAAACTATTTTTCTGCTGAAAGATAGTGTTAGTGATGGTGAACTGTTGCTCTGCCCAGAATTCTAGCAGAAGTCGACCATTATCGTTGCAGTTTCCAACACCATGCTTGCCTAGTACTCCTTTCCAGGCTTCAAAGTTCTTTCCTACTCTGGCATTGAAATCACCAAGAATAATGATCTTATCATCTGCAGGAACCTTTTGGGTAAGGCGGCGCAGGTCGGTGTAGAATTTATCTTTTTTGGCAGGGTCAGCTTGGAGAGTCAGGGCATATATACTAAAGAGAACAACGTGTTGCTTGTTGTGTAGTGGAAGGTGTAGGGAGATAATGCGACCAGTCGGCAGATTTTCGAGTTTGGGAACAATAGAGTTTTTAACCATGAAGCCAACTCCTGAGAGATGCTTTTCAGTTCTGGGTTTACCTGACCAAAAGAGTGTGTAACCGTCACCATGTTCTCAGAGGCTGCCTTCTTCGTGGAGACGAACTTCACTGAGAAGCAGCAATGTCGATGTTGAGATGTGATAGTGCGTGAGCGATTAGGGCAGACCGATGCTCAGGACGTCCACTATCTGCAGAATCAAGCATGGTTCTGATGTTCCAACATGCTAGAGTCAATTTGGGTACACCTTTGGAGGCAGGTGTATATGCCTTTGTCTTTTGATCTTTGTGTGACCGCATTAGTAGAAGATGCCTGTTGGCCACGGTTAACCAACCGGGTGAAAGGGGAGATGAGCTTTGTTTAGACCACCTTTTCTAGACCCCTTACTCCGAGTGGAGCAAGCAGTGCTGTCCTTGGAAAGGCTGCTTGGTCATTCAGGGTGCTGCCGAAAGAGAGTGTCATCTCCGGTCAGTCTCAAATGACCAATATCCTGAACCGCCTCCATGCAGGGTTGGGTCTGCGGCTTCCAGTGCACCTTTCACCTGCCGTTTCGACCCTCGCCTGTCACTACAGGGCTTTGCAAATGTGGGTAAAGCCTTCGAGCCTGCGCAATGGATTTTTTAGGTGAGATGCAGTATGTGTGGAACTGGACCCACCCTTTAATCCTAAGGTTCATCTGTCAGGGCCGAGCGAACTTGGACGCTGACAACAAGGTCCTCAGGACGTAGGTTTGTTTAGGGTGTCCTTCTCTTAGATGGATGGCCTTACAGGGCTAAGCGAGCTCCATCTGCCCGGGTTTGGGGTTAGAGTTGTCCTTCTCCTAGGATGACTGCCAGAAGACTAGCGGGCTCATCCTGCCCATGGACATGAGTATAAAAGCTGCAATTTATCAAACAAATTTCAGAGCCTCACATGAAGGGGTTTGTGGCTTGAAGAGCTGGACAATAATGAAAAGCATAATTGGATGGGGTTGGTAGTCTTCTTTTGCCTCAGCTTCCCTTGTAGTATGTTGATTCAACTTCTTATGCCCAGTATTCCTAAACAGACACAACTTTCTAATAGCTGTGTTAAAGCTAGTGGTTGGGGTTGATTTGTTTTAAGTCAGGATGTGAACAGCTTACAACAGTCTCCTGGCAAAGCTAGAGCAAGCAAGCTTTGCCACCACTGTGCAGCTGGCCTGGGAAGGTGGTGTAAAGCTACCTGCTGTCCAGAGACTGCCTCTGCCTGGGGTCATAGGAGGTGGCAGCATGACTGTGCAGACATGATCTCTCATGGGGCTTGCTCTAGTTCAGTCTACAAAAGGAAAAACCTTAACCTGACTAAATCCAGCAGGCAGCATTATGGGCAGATGGCCCTGGAGGTGAGAGATCAGGTGTGAGCTCATACCTGAGGCCAGGGAAGAGATGTTTCTAGGTGCTAGAGAGGTCACATGCAAGGGGTTGAGCCTGCGGGAAGATGGGAAAGGGAGGAGTCACTCTGATTGTGGAAGGGTTTAACTGTGAGGAAGTCTGCCCCATTTCAAAACTGGACCAGATAGGAAGGGGGAAAAGTGAAGTTGAATGGTAGACATACATGAGTAACTAGTCTTCTCTCTCTTCCCTTAACTGAAAATGACCCAATCACTCTTCTGATGATAGGAGCATTTTAGGGAACAAAAAGGATTGTTTTGGTTGTTGGTAACTGCTAATATAATGCTTTGTAGTACTGATGATCAGTTTTCCAGTTTTAGTCCAAGAATATTGAGCTGCAAGAGGAAGAACACAGGAATACCTACCTGCATGGCTGCTGGCACCCCAGTTAAGGTTTTGGCACTAGCTTGCTGCTGGTTCTTGATACCTGTCTAAGATTGTAGAGGAATGGAGAGAATGCTGTGGAAGTCTCCATCAGATGGAGAATGGAGTCTTGCCTGTTCTCTGACCAGCTGTTATCCTCTAAACAAGTAAATCTCTCTTGTAAATATTTGAAGAGCCAGCAGTAACTTGGCATTCCCTGTTTTTTTCCACGTTTAGGTTGAACAGTTGACCATTACTGGCAACATAACCTAACTGTGTCCTGCCATTTTGGTAGTAATTTGAGACTTTAAAAGGGAGAGATAATTAGAAAGACGTTACCTTTAGAATTATGAAATATGCTGTAACCGCTCTTTGTTCCCTGAAGGAACACCGATATGTGTATAGCATAATATATAGTATAGTTGATATTACTGAATGGCTAATCAGGCAAACTCAGAAGCTTGCAGCCATCAGAAAACTGTTAGTATTGCTCCTGCTTTACAGTGTTTAAAATGGCAACCATAAGCACTCTTACAACTACGTTAGAATCAGTCTGCTGGAAACAATATCAAAGTCCAGTTTGTCTTTCCATTATTTACTTGCTCTTTTCAATAAATGCCAAAAACCAGCATGTTTTCTTGAAGGTTTACTCCCCATGGTTTTTAAAGACTTTACCATAGGCTTAAACTGGGCTTTTTCATCATGCTTAAAATTATTTTTTGTAAGCTAAGAAGTTCAGCACTTTTAAGACGGAGCCCTTTGTATTTTACATTCTCAGAAAAAATCTGAAAAGCATAAGGCAAAAATCCAAAATTCAGCCTTTTCAAGACATAAGGCAATGTAAGGCCAAACCAACTGTTAGTGTTAGCTTTAGGGTTAAACAAAAACAGCAACAACAAAAAGCATCTTTCAAAAAACTCCTTTTGCACTTCGTCTGCCCAAAGTTTATGTTTGGGAAAGGCTTCCAACCGTTCATTTCTAGGTGTCATGTGGCTCTATGAATGCCAGTTGCTCAGTGCTCAGCTCTAGATATGAAACGTGTTGATGTGGTTTGAAATGGTGGACATGAAGTTTCAGAATTTGTGCATGTGTTTTTGACTTTACAATCTACCTGGTGTCAACATTCTCTCAATTTGAGTATTTTAGACTCCAGTGCTATTTAAAGGAAGCCTTAGCTTTAACTTTTTCTAACCACCTATGAGGGATTCATATGAGAGGATTATTATTTTACTAAGGATATGAAAGCTACCTGCAGAGCTTCTTGAAGAATGAGTTTTGTTCTTTGCTTATTTCCATTCCAATACAGGAGATACTTTAACGCACTTCAAGTAACATGGTCGTTGCACGGAGACTTTTTTCTGAAGAATTGCCAACTCATTAGTGCATTGTAGAGGAATGTGGTATTTCTAGTATCCCGCTTCAGTGACTAGATTAAATAACTGATGAAAGCCTGTTACTTTGCTATTGCTTGTTGTCTTTGTAATAATGGTTCACTAAATATCCTGCTTCTGTGCTTGTTTCCAGCACTTTTGTTTATATGCCGTATCTTCCTGCTTCTGTCTTTAAAACCTTTGCATTTAGTTCTGTGTAACTCCTTTCTTAGGGAAGAAAAATAAAGGAAATATTTATTTTATAAAAGTAGTTTGTAAAACTATTAGTTGAAGTAACACCTAGAGTAGTTGCTTAATGATCTTGTGTCATGACCTGAAAGAAATTGTCCCTTGAACAGGGCTTTTGAAAAATGTATTTGAGTGTTTGAGTAATTACTTTAATAGAAGCCTTACAGGAAAATACCAAGCAGCAGAAGAACTAAGGAAAGAGCAAATGTCATCTGTTTGACCTGCTTCTGAAACAATGTCCCAGAGCTTGCTGTGCTCACTGAATGGGTTTGGGTTCACAGCTGGTTCAGAGCACTGTCATACTCCAGCTTCTGCAGAGAAGTTTGGCTGGCTGCAAATCACGTGTAGGGAACATGCAGTACGAGACAAGACTGAGCATTTTCACATATGTGCTTTGACCCTTCTTGAGTGAAAATCTGTGCGAAGGAAACGGGATTTTGTTCCTGTATGTTTAGAACTGGATGAACAAGTCCAACACAGTAGTAATCAAACATGCTGCCTTCATCTTTAATAAGATGCACCTGATAAACTGCATTTGTTCCTCTAGCTACCTTTTGAAATGTAGAACTTTAACTCACTAAGTCATACAACATTAACAGGCAGTGTTTGTACAGCGGCCTTTTTTTTCCTGTTTGCTTTTTGGTTTTGGTTTGTTTGAGGGGTTTTGTGGTTTTTGTTTGGTTTTGGGGGGGATGTTTTTTTTTTTTTTGTTTGGTTTGGGTTTTTTGGGGGTTTGCACCCTGTTTTGCTGAGAAGCTATTTAGAAAAGGAACTTCTGACTGGTCTGAATTACTTATTAATTGATCAACATACCAGAATAATGAAACAAGATTTTAAAAAACAATGTGAAAAGTTTTATAAAGTTATTAATCTGTTGTATGAAGTTCAGATGTCACAAATATTTTATATTTTCTTTGTCAAACACAAATTATTTCAGATATGTTTTCTGGAGTACTGTGTTTTAAGGGTGTTTTCAGTAAGTGTGGTGTTTGTGGTGTTCTCCTAGCACAGCAAAGCTTGTATGCTCTTTAGTGAGTTGTGTATATTCAGGCATCCCTTGCAGTAACTTACAAAAGGTCCTGAAATACGGATGATAATTTTGTCTCAGAGGTTAATAGCAGGCTACAGTAAAGCCACACACAGAATCACAGTTCTGTATAGTAAAGTTACACAAGTAGTAAAAGTGCACCTCCAAAGAGAGATCTGACACAAAGCATGTTTAATGACTCGTTGAAGCTTGTGCATTATACTCTGTAACCAGTATTACATAATATGCCAATGAAGGTTTAGTATACGTTGTATGTGGGGTTTCTCTTTTGTTACTGAATTGATCTGAACTGAAGAAAATAGCTTGGACATACCTTTCTTTACCAGTGCTGTTCTGTTGTTGCATACTTGATGCAGGAATATTTTGAGACAGGTTATCTAATCCTGTCACACCACCTACTGTTGAAAGGCAGACATTGGGTGTGTTCTTGCCTAAAATGTAATGCAGTCCCCTTAGTGTCATGCTTTCGTGGTCTTGGTGCAAATTGAAGGTTTCTTGGTCATTAGTATTAAAAGGTGGAGTTCCTGTAGTAAAACTGATGTTGAATAAAGTGGAATTACTAGCTAGTTCTGTCACAGTTCAGCAGTATTTTATCTTAAGCAAAATTGAAATGTGGTTTATAGTGACAAGAATAAAGGGAAGGGTATTCCCTTTGCGTAGAAATGTGATTGTTCAAAGTGAAATCTGAAACACTGTCTCTTTTCAAGTAAGATAAACTGTCTGTCAGACTTGAAAATGGCGATGACATCAGAAATTAAGCTATTTTAGATATATTTCATCATAATAGATAACAAAATATTTAAAAAATATATAAGCCTGTCTTCCATGTCTGTGTTTTTGTACGAAAATGAAAACCTCTTCTCCATATTCAGAGGCCTCTATAAAGATTTTGTTGTCAGAGCTGACAAGTGTCAACTCAGAGCTGCCAAGACAAGTCTGTGTGTACATAACTTCCTTTGGGCCACTGAAGTTTTAATCTGGGTGCGCACTTTTCAGAAATAAACTAAAAGCTTAATTTGACTAAACTCAAATTTTCTTGTGGAAAGTGTATTTGCTTTGTTAGTAGTGCAAGAGTAAGCTCCTGTCCTGAAGATGGCACACCTGTCTCCTGTATAGATACTTTTCCTGTTTGATTAACTTAGCTGTTGGGCGTTTGTATTCAACAAGCTCAAGTGAAAACCGGAATTAGTATAAGAATGTGTCTGCACCAGCTGGCCGTTAAGAACTTGGTTGTGGGAGTGCTGTTTAATTAGTTCTGCAGAACTAGTCAGTTTTAAGTATATTATGTGATTTCTCATGCTGTCTGTGTTCTTGAAAGGATATGATCTTTTAGAGTGGAATGGGGATGGGAATCTTTGTTTTGGGGGCAAGAACAAACAAAAGAATCCTTTCTTGGATTGTCTGTGAAGTGGAGGTTATTTATATTTTTATGGGATCGCCTGTACAGCAAACCATAACACACAGAGGTAGGACGATGTAAGAAAGACTTTCTTTTGTGTGCAGATGTCTGTCTGGAAGGTCAGTCTGTAAAGCTCTTGACTTGGTTCTTAGGAAAATATGATGCTTTAAATCCTTGGAACTGTTTTTCTGCATTTACAGCATTTTTTACCATGTCAATATGAGGTAGATTAAGCCTTTTTATATGGATTTTTACTGTGTAAATATTTTTATTTGTAGGCATATGCGTAAAAGAAGCAATTGTTTAAGCTTCTTTCCAACTCCTTTTGTTCTTCTTTCTCCCTCCTCCTTCCCCCCTAATTGACAGGTATAGGATCTTTGCCAGGAGAGAAGCATGCCTCAGTGAAAAATTCCCCAACCTCCTCTGGTAAATCCCTCGCCAAATTCAAAGTGCCTGTCAAAAGATCAGTGCTTGAGAGAACACCTAGCCTCTCATCAGTCAGCAGCACTCAGAGTGAGCGAAGTCTTTTCAGCAGTAAGTATCTGTGAGGGTTGTGGATTTTAACTGATAGCCAATATCAGCTGCTTGTTGGAAAAAATCGCCTTGGAAGGGAGTCCTGTCTGACAAAGGCCTGTGTTAATTCCTAGAATTAGTTCTAGGACTTACTTTTTTGCCTATTAACTGAGAGCTTTCCTTTTTGAGACATGCTGTCTGAAGGAGCTTTGGGCCTTGGGTTGTGGTTTGATGAGTAGAGGTTTTGGTACAGCTCCTCTTCTGTCCTGAAAGATTACAAAACCAGTGTGTCTTCTTGAGCAAGAGTTTCCTAGTGTTTACATGTAGTGTAATAAGAGGTAATTCTGAACAGAATGGTTTACCTGTCATAATATTTGGAAAAACACATCGCAGGTTTTTTGATACTAAATGTTGTTTTGAACTGGATTATATATGCTTTCGGAGTTTTTAATACAAAACGTGTAGATGAAATCAAAGCCTGGTAAGTGAAATTCGTTTTAGAAGGTAAAACTTTGCATAGGTAGACTTCTGTAAGCTCTAAGGTGTATGACCTAACCAAATACATCTTGATTAAAAATAGGGAGAAGAATAATCGAACTAGCTGTGATTTGAAGCTATACAGCAGTTGTAGGAATTGGTGGCAAAAATATGTCAGTAGTATTAGTATTTCCAGCTGTATGTATTCAAATGAGTACATTCAAATATTCTGTTACTATCATGTCATCTGTTATATCATGAAGACTGGGCAAAGGCCTTTCTTTGTGCCAGATGTCTGCTAAATCAGTCTTCAATGGACTGAAAAAGCGAACCGTGATGTATCACACGTCTGTAGTTTATGTATGCGCATATGCATACATACTTCAATAAATTTTCTCCTTGGTTCCCCCCCCCCCGTAGTGCCTTCATTAAAAAACTGAGAGCAAACATATTCCTTAAAGGAATAAGAGTATGTGTGATAAAATATGCATGTGCATATCGCTCTGTAGTCAGATCGGTTCTGATACTGTGACAGCCATGTTGACTTTTGCTGTTCAGGTTTAGGACTGTAGCTGGAATTGCGAAGCAGCTTTGTCCTCTCTTCGTTTTGCTCCCTCATGTAACAAAGGATGGGGTCATCGCTTTATAACAAAGGAGTGTATTCAGATTAAGCGTCCAAACAGATGACTCCTTATTTAGCCTGATTTGCTAGCTGCTGTAATCTGTTTTGTCCACTGCCTTCAAGCTTACAATTTTTTCCACTCCGATTCACGAAGACCAAGCAAGAGCAGTATGAGAGGTTGAACATGGCTGCAGCTTCCTAGACTTTAAGCTTGCTTTGATCTTTTTAAATGACTATACCTGGAGGACTCCGCAGTTGCACAGAAACTAATTTTTCTCCTATTATTTTTATCAATTCTACACTAACACCACCGACTGACTCAGGAAGCCACTATGATATTACCTTACTGACACTGCTGGTAGTAGGGTCTTACAGCTTTTGTATTGTTCCTTTGTTAGCCACGTTTACTGGGAAAAGAAGTAGGTTGTATTCCTTTTTATTTCTATTTTAAAGCATGCATTTTGTTTTGTGGAGGTTGGTAAATATATGCAATATTTTGATTTGCTGATTTGCTGTGAGATTATTTTTCTTTAGTTGGGATTTATGTCTGATAGTAAGGTTTTGTGAGTGTAAGGACTTTAGATTAAATAAAATTCATATGTTAGTGAAATTTTTATGACCTTAAATTAAATTGGAAAAAATTATGGAATTTACTTAGTACTCTAATACTAAGTACAGTGCTGTTCTTGTTTTTCATTCTTTCATTTAATCTACTATGCATTAATGTCAGGAAAAAAATTGCATTTGTAAACCTAAAATGTTTTTATTATCTTGGTGGGGGACACAAAGATCAAAATGGGAGGCTTACACTGTGAATGTCATGAAATTTATGACAAACTTGTGGTCCTGTCAACAATATTAATTCAACAAAGTCACCTGGTTTGTTTTGCTTAAGGAGTTTGCCTTGTATTAACAGAGAAAAAAATGACAGAAGTGTTTCTCTTGCTGTGTCAGCTCAGCCCTTTGTTATAGGATGTCTTTAGATTGGTAATTCCCTGTGGCAGCATTAGAGTTTTTTTTGTCTAATGAGCACTTGAACTTTATGATTTTTTTCTCTAAAATGACTTCCTATTTTGAGAATTTTAGAAATCATGAGGTGTGAAATGCTGTTGTTAATAAAAGCATATTTTTCATGCAGGTCAGTTTGAGCATTGAAAAATAGAATTTTTTTTAACAGTAGAGAAATCTCAGTTTTAGTGGAGAGCTGAAAATACTATAATTTGAATGTACTGAAATGGTTAAACTCTGAGGTTAAGAACAAGAATCCAAATTTTAATTGCATTAGAATAATTACAAATAAAGGAAATTGTGTTTCAGAAGTTAAAAAGCTGATCCTAGCAGTTGAGCTTGCATTTCTGAACAGTCACTACTTCACTAAAATTCTTTTAATGACTTGAGTTTTTAAACTCTTTATATCTTAACTGGGGTGAGACCATTTCACACATGTCCATCTTTAATCAGGATTGCAGTAGCTGCTCCTAATCTGTGAATAAACAGCTTTGAATCATATAGTGATCAAACTTTGCAACTCTGCCTTTTGTTTTCCTACCTACATGCAGCCTGGTTAGCTGACTCCAGAGCTTTTAATAGGGCAAAACAGTGCCCTAACTAGTCCTGCTCCAGAAGGCTGCTTGCTTACCCACAGCGTTACTTCCATGGTGTGCTTCTGATTTACAAGTAGCACCCCAGTTTGTAGGCAGTTGTTACCTTCTTGCAGTGAACTCTGAGCAAAAATCCTTAATTTAGTGATTTACAGAAAAAGTTAAGGACTGTCAGGCCTCATGTTTTACCAAAACAAGTTGGTTTTAATCTGATGTTGATCAGGGTCAGATTCCCACAGAATAACTGTGTTACTGATGTGTTATGCAAATTGTTCCTCATGTACAGATCCTTTTGCAATATTTAGCTTTTGTGCCTTTCGAGGAGTTCCAACTTTCTTTCTTTTAAAAAGAAGATGGCTTCAGTTGCATGTGTTTCTATAGGGGAAAGAAGTTCTGCCCCTCTTTCTGTGGCTGAAAATGTATTTAGTGGCCAAAACCCATCTTTTTGAAGCAGTTAACTTATATGCTTTATGCTAGTGCATTTAAAGAGACTAAAATAATCTCAAGACTATATGTTCCATCTTTTGATGAACAGTATTAGACAAACCTTTAAAAATAACCAGCCTCATTAAAATACTAATCTGATGCAAACCTGATAATACATGCCAGAAGCTTTGCCCCTCTTTTTTTTTTTTTTTCTTAATGACTAGAGAAAAGAGCAACAGTATGACCAGCTATTCCAGAGTGACTTAGATTTTGCTTGTCTCTGGTAAATGCCATGTCAGCTTCCTATTCTCTTTGTCAGTATACATAATTCTTTTAGTACCCAAAACAATGTGTACTTACTTTAGAAGTACTTTCAGGTTTTTTTCTAGAAAAGTGAAACAATGCTTTCCCGAAATTTCAGGGTTTTGTTTTTCAAGGAAAAATTTCCATTGTGGCAACAACCCAAAATTTCTTTCAAGGTCCTTCAGCCTCTGGTAAGACAGGCTTGACTTCATCAAACTATTTATGCTTAGAGCAAATTCTTTGTCATTCTGTATTGCAGCTGCAAGTGCCACAGTCATCAAGAATGGAGAATGGCCTTCAAAACCAGCCTGCCAGAATGGCACTTCAGGACCTGTCCCTTTGAAAGCGCTGTCAAGACCTAGATTGCACTTGTTGAAGTCAACTCCGAAAGGTACATGGGTTTGTTGGTAGACGGAGTGAAAGCACAGCTCCTGCCGTTACAGTACGTTACTTGCAGGCGTCTGCCTCCTGAAGCAGTGTTTAGTAACCGTGGTCTCGGAAAACAGTGCGAGGAAGTAAAATCACATCAGTGATGCTTCAAGTGTTGTAAGACTTCATGGGAAGGTTAAAATGTTCTTTAAATTGTCGTAATTGATGGAGGTATTTCAGGGAAATGAAGAGGAGGTCTGCACTGTGGTACAGCAGAGGCTTGCATGGTACAGGGACTAGATGCACCTTGCTACGTGGCAGGTGTCATCACATGGGGTTTACATTATTTTATTAAGAGTTCTTTTCTTTCAAAAAGTTAAGGCTCAGATTCTGTGGCTGCTGGTAATCTACGGGGTAGACCTACCCTGAATTTGTCCTGAAATTGTTCTTGTCCTCATGCAGACTTTGCATTATCTTCACCCCATTCGGCATAGAAAGGGCCTTGGGGGATGGGGATATTTTTTTGAATAAGGTATTATTAGATGAAGTATCTTCTTTCACAGATCAGTGGCATTATCCCATCTTTCCAGGGGAAGAGTCTCAGAAACAGCTCAGCTTTTCATGCTGCTTTTGCTTAATATTCCTCTTATTGGCTGAATTGGAAGCTTTAATTTTTGATGGAGATAAGATGACTGTGCTTTATCATCTTGTGCTAAAGAAAACATTAAATGTACTCTTTGGCTTTGTATTAAACATTGTTCTGGTTCCAATTCCTGTTCAAGCCAGGACCTCTTGATCAGCCCAACAGTGCTTCTTCCACTCAAGCCACAAACACCAGTTGACAACTCATTCTCTAGACAAAATTAAAGACATAATGGGAGCAGATAAACAAGCTTGCTGTGTCTCTTTCCTAAATCCTAGCTATAATCAGCTTGCTTCTGACCATCTTTGTGATGAACTGGTTATTGTAATTGGATAAACCTAATTAAATACTGTACTCCTGCTTTAGACTTAAGCTGGTATCTGACATAATTGAGAATAAGTAAGAGATGCCTGCCAAATGTCATACTGTAGTGACATGCTTTAAAATAGTAAACAGTGAGAAAAAACAGAATTTGCCACAAATCATAAATCACTTTGAAAGAAACACAAATCATATGTCTCTCTGACAAGCCGATGCTTTCTGTGGGGGTACAAAACATGCAGCACAGCTATGCATAACTTAACATCATCAGCAACCTGGGTGCTGGAAACCTACCTTCAGCACCTGCAGGAGCAGTGTGGCCAAAAGAAGCTGGTATTCCCCCTTCAGTTCAGTGTTATCTGGACCACTGTACTGAGTTTTGGGGCCTTCCCAGTTCAGAAGGGTTGTTTTGAAACTGGAAAGGTCAACTGGAGACTTAGGAAGATGGTTGGGGTCTCTGCTGAGGAGAGGTTGAGGGAGTTGAGCTTGTGTAGTCAATGGCTTGAAAAGGACAGCTGTAAGGGTCATGGTGCCAAACTCCTCTCAGTAGCACCAGATGATGTGGCAGTGGAAAATGCTCACAAATTTTAGAGTGGGAGATGCATCCTTGCCCAGTCATGCCATAAAGCCTCCCTTCCTGGAGGTCTGTACAGCTCATCTGGACAAAAGCGCGGTCAGCAGATTCTTGTCTTGGTGGTGAGCCTGCTCTGAGTGGGAGTCTGGATAGCTGGCCTCTGGAGGTCTCTTTCAGCCAGTATTTCCTTAGCTGTGTTGTATTAGCTGCTGTTTTGAGACTTAAGTGATTCGATCTTAGTGCTGAAGTGAAATTTTTACTAACGTTTTCTCCTGCTTAGAAGCTTTATTAAAACCATCTTTTTATTTCAATATGAGTTCTGGTATAGCAGAGCTAAGTTTAAATATAGGTTAAATGTTCTAGAAGGTGTATCTTTGTGTGTTTGAGTAGATTTGTGCATCTTGTACTTAACTGTAAATGTGTAATATTAGATATGTCTTTAATTGGTGACATAGTTCTACTTTAAAGTTCATCTCAACTTTTGCTTCTAGGAGCCAAGACCAAATCTGCTTCACTGAACCAGTGCACACCAAAATCAGCTGGGCCACTGCACCCAGGAAGGAAAGTCAGTGAGATTAGAGGTAATCAGCTGTTGGGTGAAGTCAGTTTCTCACTTTTTCTTGAATCCCTCTGTATTCAGAAAGAGCAGCTATGCTCTGACTTCAGAGTAATTGAGATAGTCTCCTCATTTTCCTTTCAGTTCATAGTATTGGAGACTGAGTCTGCAAAATGTTCCTTATGTATTTGTTTAAGGGACATTCATTGTCTACTGTCTGCTTGAAACTTGCATCCCGTAATGACCAAAAATACAGGTGATTAAGTCTGTTAAGTGATGTTCTGTCATCTGCTTGTAAGATTGTATGCTCGAAAGACACAAGATAGAAAAATCTAGCCTAAGTTTGGGTTTAAATTAAGCAAGATTCTTGTGAGAGCATGGTGGTCAGCTCTGTTGAGGATATTTACTCTACTTGTATGTTTCTGTATCAGCCATTTGTTTTATCTTTAACTTTGAATTGCAATTAGTAATTTCTGCCAGAGTGAATCAAAAGAATAGATAAGCATCTTCAGGAAGGCTTTGTAAGACAAAATTTTCGCCTTGGGAGCAAAGTTCCATTTGCAAAGCTGAGGTGAGGGAAACAAGTATGGTAGCAGTACAAAGTAGCTTTTTCCTGTTGAAACACCTGTTGTAGGATCACATACTATTTGTAAATTCTGAAGAAAGATGGTGTTAAAAGACCTTTTATGAACTCTGCACATGACTTTTGCACTTATAGCTAGCAGTCTGAAAGATTGCTTTCATTTAGTATCCTTAAAAATAATGAGGTTCTTAGGTCAATTTTCACATAACTCCAATACAGGTAGGGTGGATTAACTTTTTCAGTGTTTTCATTTGTATCTAACTTGATTGGCAGCACATTTGAGAATGCTGTTAATTTATTACTGCTTTATAAGCATATAGGTGGAAAAAAGTTGCTATGATGCCAGTGTAGATGATAGTTCCTTATTATCTGTAGTCCTCTATGAATAAGTAAAGTAAAACAGTGCTACCTGACTTAAATGAAATATGATAATTGTAATGGAAAATACATGTTTGGCTTAATGAGAATGCATCCTGTATTTTCTTTACTCCCTTGAAGTGTAATTTTTTTTCTCCTTCCTGAACACCGTAGGTTCTCCTGGAAGAAGTGTACACCAAAGCCTATCTTGTTTGGGTCCTGGTGAGTTTTCTGAATGCATTTTTATATTTTCTGTGGTGCAACTCAAATTAGGTTTATACGTTATATTAATATATTGGTTCTTTTCTTGGAAGAACAGATTTGCAGGGGATAGTTCTGAAACTATCACTGACTCCAGTTTTAAAGGAGGTGGAAAAAGGTGTCTTGAGTTTTGTCTACTTACTGTCTTCAGGCTACCCATGTCTTATAATATGCAGTCTGTGGTATCTGTTACTCTGTTTCCAGTGAAACTTAATGAGGTTTAAATGGTATAAAAAAAAAGGCGTGGAAATGAAACTGGATGTAGTTTTTGCTGTTTAGCCACAGTGAGCTAAGTAATGAATGAATTCATGTGTTGTGGCTTTAAAAAAAACAAATAGAAGAATCATGCAGGATCTTTCTTTTCTGGAAGGTTCATTGTAGATAACCTTTTGGTGTGAGCTGTCTCTGTGTATCACTGCAGACTACACTTGTATAAGAAGTTGAAATTGTCCAAGGATGTTGATATGTGTGTCTGCTCATATGGCAGGGGGAGGGAATCACAGCTGATTAAATGGCAGATGGTGTTTCAAAATCTGGCAGAGTTTTAAGGACTTCGTGTTGGGTTTGTTTTTGGTGCTTGTGCCAGTCAGGACACCTGGTGCCAATTTCTATCTGCCAGAAGACAGAAAAGTCTTCAGATGATGTTTCTACTTGAAATGATTCCCAGGTCTTTTCAAGAGAGTTGGCAGTCTAATTTAGTTTCCCGAGAATCAGCATGTATTTACTGAATTAAATGCTGCTTGTAATTAATTACTCATTGAAAAGCCCTTTTTGAAAGATACTGAAGATCACTGGAAAGCCCTTTGTCCCCTGAGTGAATAGCAGATGTCTTTCTGAAAGAGATGCTGCAGCCAAGCAGATGTTGTAAATTTGAGTCTGGAATTACTAGGCAGTTCTGACCTGCAACTCTGGTACTGTGGCAGTATGTTTTTAATTTCCTGTAGTCATAACATGAGTTCAATGCTTTTGTCTTTTTACTCTCTTGGGTGTCAAATGTGTACATATCAATTGTGGTTGAGTACTTTGATATCTTCTGTTAAGGATCAGGGCTTCTGTCATACATAAAGTGTAAGACTTTGCACAAAGTGCTTGTTCTGTTTGTTGCTTTTATTGATATTTGGCTGAACTAATGTTAGTTTAGGTAAAGTCTGACACTACGTTTCAAGAGCTCAAATGTAGTCTGCTGTATAAGGATGTAGAGGATGATTCAGCTAGCAACAAAATGTCTTGATCAGCTCAATTGAGGAAACTCACAATAGGCAACAAAATCTGTTTCTGGACTATGAATTAAAAAAGTAAATTCCTCTTATGCTTGCTTACAATCGTCTCAAAATATAACTTTATTTCCCCCTAAATTTAGTTGTGACACATTCTCTCTATTTTCCATGCAGAAAAGTAGTGCTCCCTCCCCTTTTTACTAGTTTAACATAATTCTGTGATTAATCTTTTCCAACCTAATAAAGCACGTAGCTACATAGCTTTGAAGTGCTGGATATGATGCCTTAAAAACACAGCCATAAACTCCAAATCGGCTGTAATAGTTAGCGATTCTTTAGTAAATGCTCTTTAGCATCATACTTTTGCCAGTAGAATGGCTGTATTTCAGTGTTTGTCTTAATAAACCTGAACTGTTTCCTGTACTGAGTCAGCTTCCAAAAATTGGATATGTTAGACTTTGAAGTTACCAAATTTCTAACTTAAACAAAACATTAATATAATTTACCATTTATGAATGCAGAGTTTTCTGATGGAGTATTTTGCGTTTTTAAGAAAGATTTCCCCTCCCCCCCATCCTCACAATTGCAGATAGTTCTTACAAAATAAAAATATTGTGTGACTGCTTGGATGTTCTGCAGTACAATGTCTTACATTTGAAGAAAGGACAAATGAGCTTTTTTGAAATGAACTGAAATAATGTCAACCAGTACCATGTAGAATGAGGCCCACTATCTTTTTTTTTTTTCTATTTTCTTTGTGGCTTTGATATTATAGTGGAGCTTTGTTCTAGTGATTGCAGCTAGTATAAAGCTTTTGTTCTTTCATTTCAGTGCCATAGTTAAGTCTATGGATTTTAGCCTTACTCGGTGAAGAGTTCCAACCTCAGTTCTATTTCTTGCCCCTGTGTCCAGGACTAATTTCTTGCAGCAGGACTCTGGTAGTTGATTGCATTAAGGCATTAATTAAATGTCTAGCTCAGTTGTTCACATTGCTTTTCACACTTTAAGGATGGAAAAATAGCAGGCTTTTCTAGATGTGGTGTCTGTTCTCTGACTATTGGTGCTCTTTCTCCATTTTCCATTCATTTACAGCAGTGGTGCAAAGCCAGAATCTGCTTGACAAAACAAGCCACAACACGCTGTTAGTGTGCCTGTAAAATTGGAGAGACGTGTATATTTTCAGCTGTTCATTTCTTGTTAGTGTTAAAACATTCACAAGGTGTATCTTTCATGGATGATATTCAGTGCATCAAATAAGTTTTACAAGTTCTGTGGTGTATTTCTTCAGCGCTGGCTTTAAAGCTAAGGCAAATTTAACTTCTTGGGAATAATATGTTTTATTATACTTTTTAACTTACTAACTTCAAGTAAGACTGTTCATGTGCACTTACCATAATGTCTTAATGTAAATATGAATAAAAATGTTACCTCTTGTGAGATGGAATTTTGAACTGATGCAAAACTGCTTCTAAAAATGAGTAGAAGTTAGTGCCGTTTCCTTTGTCTCTGCAGCCCTCCCTGTAGAAAAAGAGGTCTATGTCTAATACCTGTGCAGTACATTACAGTGTAGTGTGGGTGAATGCAGTGGGTATTCATGTCTCATGTCTCTGTTGAGTGAGTGTTAAGGATAAGTTACAGTACAGTAATCTCTCAAACTACGTAAGCCAAGCAAAAGCAAATATCCTGTTTGGCAATTCCAAAGGTAAAGCAATCATTTTGGGAATAAAGCGTGTAAATATTTATTGGAGGACTTGTCCTGTTGTTCCATGACCCTGCAAGGGATCTATGGTCTGTTATGGATAACAGGTTCCACTTATGTGTGCGACACAAGACTGTTATCAGGACAGGTAGGACAACTGCTGGATACACGTGTAAGGTGTTATTAAATATGTTGTATCTTCTCATTCTGTGACGGATTATGCAGAGTGGAATCAGTTACTAAAGGCTATAGAAGCCATGAAAACCAAAGAAGCTTTATCAAGAAATGGTATATGCTCTGTCATGGTATTCTGTTTCCTCACTCTCATAAAGAAAGGCTGTTTTAGTTCAATAATTTGTGAGAAAATATAACACTGGGAGGGGGAATAAATTCAGTCAGGAGGCTTATTGCAAAAGTGAGTAGTTGTGCCAGTCAAGGTTAAATGAAAAAATAAGATATAAATGTAACAGACCATGAAGCTGTCTCTTAGAACAGGTTGTTAAAGGTGCGTGCTGGCTCCTCACTCAAACTCTTATACTGGGATAGGATGCTTTTACTAACAAAGTACTCTGCTTCAAACAGAAGTTGGAGGCATAGTTTAAGGTTCGTTTTATACTCCTTTCTTTCATGCCCTCAGTCATCCCTGCTAAAACTCAGAGGAAGGAGTTTTCTTATATTGTAGATTCTTGGGTAGAATAGGTTACCTTCAAAATACTTGCACTTTCCGTGTCTGGAAGACATAGGATTAATGTCCATCACACTCTGCTTGTGCTTTAACAACAAAAAAAACTTCATATTTTAAAATTATACATGATACTATGACAAAATCTGTAAACTTTCTTTAAAAATTGGGAAGACTGTTCTGAGAGCTGATGAACATCATTAAGAATGCCAAATACTTAGGTCTTCAGTGAATTCTTTCATCTAGCTGATCATCTGTAGTCTTCAGCATGGTGGCAAATTACCCTACTGATGAGGGATATCTGGTCAAGTGACTTATTAGGGCTCTGTTTCTCCTTTTGTATCTGATCAGAAGATCTTTTGGGTTTGAGTGGGGGGTGGTGTGTATTGCTTCTAGAAGTTTTTGCAAATTGTAGAAGACACTGTCCAAACAGTGTTCTTGTTGCTTGAAAACCTGAAAAGATCTTGATGTGTATGTGAACATATGTGTCCTGGCAGTCAGGAGGTCCAGATCTTCCATATTGCAGAAGAAACATTTCTGACTAGCTTTAATTGGGAATTTCAATATAGTTGTGTTGAGACTGGATTCTCAGTCTCTCCTGTTAAGAGCTTCAGCATTTCTAAATTAGTTGGGTTTGTCAGTTTTTCTGTCTCTGCCCCTATCTCCAAAAGAAAAGTCAGGAAATCCTGCAGAAAAACTTGGAACAGTTTTGTAAACTCTTTGGGGTGATGCAGGAACAAGATTAGATTCTGTATTCATTTAATGTAGTTAATATTTTACACATGGGAATTCCCAGAGTTGAACAATGTAAATTTAGTATTTTTCCTTTATCCCTTGAAAGGCAACAGTGAGATCAGGCTTAAACCTCTTTTTGCAGATATTGTACTGTGTGTTGGATTATTTTGTTGCCTTTCTAGCTGCAGTAAAAAGCCAGCTATAGTCTGTTTTTTAGATTTTTTTTTCATCCATGTGAAATAGGAGGACTGTCTGAATGACTTAATTGTCTCGTGATCTAGCCTTAAACATTCTCTTATAAACAGACAGCAAAGCTACAAGTAGTGTAGCTATTACATGTGAACCAGCTATAAAAACAGGTATTCGTTTTGCCATTTCTATATAAATAAATGGAGAATTAATCTAAATGCATGTGAATTTCAGTTACTTAATAAATGTATTCATTGGGGACATATAATGATTTTTATTTTGAAGAGTTAAGGGAATATCTGTAAACCTGAAATAGTCTTTGAAAGACAATAGCTGTTACTTTCTTGGCCAGATTTTTTCCACTGTTAACAAATAAAGTAAGTACAACAGCTGGATCTAAGGATTTAATGACTTGGGTGACAACCACTGTGCTCCAGAAGTCTTCAAGGAAAATGACTGGTGCTAATGTTCAGAGAAAACCACTCTAAATTCTGAACTCATCTGTTTTGAGTGGGGGTTTTGGGTTGTGATGTTTGTTTGTTTGTTTTTATTTTTAAACAAATGTGTTTTTTTTTCCTGAGGTAGTAGGTTTGTTACAATTGAGGACAGGATGCAAAAGCAGAGGTACATGATGAGGGGAGGGGTCTTAATGTATTCCCAGTTGGTCCCTTCAACTGTCAAGGAAGTCTATCAGTGTATTTGCATTTATCTTCCTAGTATTCTTCCCAAACTTGATGGTCTGAAAATTCAAAATTTGAGAAGGTTGTCTGTTGTTCCATGCTGAAAATCAACACATGTTCCCTGGGCCTTCAACAGGTATCTTTACAAAAAACAATGAATTCTGAAACCTTAAGGCTTGCTATGGAGTAACACATGGGCCAGCTCATTCAAGTGGTGGTGTTATTCTGCTGATAGTTTCTCAAATTGGTGGACTGATAATGTTGGGATTATTTTTAAAATCTCAGCAATGAAGACTTGATGTGAGCCCTGCCAGTTTTCCTGTAGTAACAGACAATCATTTATTAAGGCCTTGTGTAGCCCAGTCCAAATGGTTTTCACACTACAAGGTCTGTTTCTTCTGTTAATGCTTTTAAGTAAGAATCTGTTTTCTGGAGTGCAAGTTAGAAACTTCAGAGATATTTATTATTATGTAGTTTCGGACTTCTGTGAGAAACTTGCTCTGCAGCCCTGCACAGCCATACTCCAAACTCCTGGTGACACAGAAGTATGCAGGCTTCCTATGGAGGGAAATCTGTAGTTTATTTCCATGGTGTTTTTTCTGTGGTGGGGAGGAATGTCTGTAGCTCTTTTCCATGGTACTTATTTTGGTGTTTCACAGGAGAAGAACACAGAGTTTTGGTTTTCTCACACTTGCCTAAATATCGGATAGGCCAGCCTCTGTGTGACTAGAGGTGTCAGGTGAAATGGATATTCACAGATTGCATCAGCTCAGTCCAAAAGAAAATTTCCCGGTGTTGGAAGCTGAGTTCAAGGCTTGTCTAGTGTGGAATTGTGTCCTAATGGCTTTCATTTGTTAGGATTGCATTGTTAGGATTCACTACAGTTGATGTTTTTATACTGTTCTGTCTCAATGAATTTTAAAGTATCTAAATTCTTTTCCTTTTTTTTTCAGTAATTAAGAGAACAATACATTTTTATTTTGTTAAGAGACTTTAGAGCTTTGACAGACCATCAGGATCACATACCGGTAACAAACACTTTTCATTTTGTTATTCCCAAGGGAGTTGCAGTATGCAATGCCAAATTATACTGAATATGCCATCCTACTACTTGGTTCTCTCTATCTTCTTATCCCTTCTTTATCCAGTTAAATCTAGATGTAGATCTCTTCTGATGTTGTCAGCCTTTTTTTTTTTCTTTGTCTCTCTGGAGTTCCTCAGATTGTGCATGTTGTTTAATGCACTTTCAGTAAACAGTGAGTAATTGAGTTGTCAATTCTACTGAGTTTTTCTTAGTTTTGAGGTGAGATATATGAGGTATTCTAAAGCTGACTCTTAATGTCCTCTTACAATATTTAATTTTTTTAAGTTATTTTTAAGTCCTCTGAATGGATTCTTCTAGCTTTCTTCAAGCTTTCCTCATATACTTTAAGATACTTCTCAGCAGATAAAGTAGCTGCCCATATTGTCATTGGATCCTCTTGGGGGAAAGCTGACACAATACTTGAAAGACCATTAAATTGCCTCAGACATGCAACTCATGGATCTTGTGTCAAAGATGGTTAAACAACTTATACGTCTGCATGTCTGGGGTAATGGAGAACATACAAAGCCCACAGAGGTAAGCAAGACAGTGAGTTATCTTTAATGTGCTTTGTGTTCTCCTGATAAAATGTTAACATACCTTAGGACATATACTTGCCTAAATTGACCTTATTTGCAAAGTTGCTCTTCAGTAGAGGCTGTCTGAGTGGTGGTGTTGTGAGGCCATGGATGAAATACAGTTGCACTGTGAATATAAATCAGTATTGTGTGAATAAATAATTAACAGATCCATAAGCTGTGGCCCTAATTTAAATGTTTATTTTTCCTCCACTCCTTGAGGCTTGAGCTCCTAAGAACCTAAGCATACACCTACCCTATTTCTGAACAGCAGAAGTCCCTAGCAAAAAGGTTGTGAGTTTTTGTCACATCTGGCTGGATGATTGAAGCTTCATATTTTAGAGCATGTTATCCTAGCGTTGGTGACATTTTACACTGTTGTAGAGTAGCAGCTCTGTAGGATTTTGACTGAGTCAGTCTTAACAAAAATGCCATTTTGGAAGGGACATCCTGCACATGCTCTTCCCTTAAGTCAGAAGTTAAAAATTAAATGACTCTTGCAGTGTTTTGTGACTGTTTTCAATTCTGAAAGAGTGCAGACAATATAAATAACCACTGTTGCATGAGGGAGACACAGATCAGACTGATTCCTGTATCTGTTTGCCTGGGAATCCACTGCAACATTACCTTCAGTTTGACAGGCTGCTGAATTTATAATGATTAAAAGCTTCTGTGTACTAGAAAAAAACCCCTCAATTATTTAGGATTTTAGTTTCTGCTCTGAGGAAGAAAGAGGTTTGCTTTTTTCTTCAGGGGAGGATTTGAGCTTAAAATTAGTCTGAAGGCTTCAGTTTGCATTTGTTGTGGCAGCAGGTACTGTTGCCTACAGGAAGGTTAGTTTTTCAGACTGGAGCACATAGAGCAAGGTGGTCACAGGAAAGTGGAGTGGGGGCAGTCATTTTCCAGAAATAAAAATGAGGACACAGATGACCCTTTGGCTCTTAGCAGGTCCCTGCTTCTTGTGTCTCCTTGCATAAGCAATCACCTTTCAGTTCTTCCAGAAGGAAAACGTGCCAGTAAAATCCATCTGCTCCTCACTGCTCTTGCTGTCTTGTGACGTGGAGCCAGATGTCCTTTACATGGGCTTTTCAGATCTAAAGATTTAGCCTCTGATTTAGACTTTTATACATGAGATACTTATTGTGTTCCGGTGGCATTCTCAGTGATTATTGGATGTGGAAAGAGTGACAGGGACAACAGAAACACATACAGACACTGTGGACTTGGCCTCATGAGGCTGAATTGAAGAGCCTACAGATGCCAATGCGCTTTGCTCCATTTTTGTCACATTACTCATATTCCCAGGGGGCGCAGATATGCTAAATCTGACAGGGTTAAAATTGGTATAGCCCCTCCATCAATCTGATGGTGTCATCAGGTACTGATACGTTTAGCAACCCAGACCGAATTATGTGGTACTAACAGGATAGAGCCCCTTTGCTCATGTTCAGCACCAGTTCTGCCCTTGGAGTCTGAGGGAAGCCAGCAGAAAGGTGCTAGTAAATAAAAATCTGTCAGTCCTTTCGTCCTTCGTATATAATTTCCTAATTTATTCTGCTGTTTTCTGGTGCTATTTTCTGTCGTCCTTATCCAGTGTCAAGATAGAAAAAGACCTCTCTGTGATCTTCATGTTAGGCATGAAATGTAGACAGTGGATATTATTGGCATGCTGTGTTAAGCTCCCAAGGATTAGCCCTGGCTTTGTACCCTGCCAGCACCAGGCACTAGGTGCCTGTCGTGGGAATACAGACAGTGGAACGTTCTGTTTTCCTGAGCCAAGGAAACAACACTAGCAGATGCACAGCCACAGTGGAGCAGTGTACCATGGTGTGACACTGAGCTCTGGAAAGGCTACACTAGGGGAACCTCTCTGCGAGTTAAGTCTCTCCTGGGAGCTCTTTCGATGGGGATGGGCAGTCCTCTTGCTGGCTGCTGTCAGAGCTCACTGGAATTGGGTACTAGACGAGACTGACATGCAGCTATTGCTTTTGATTAGGGCTGTCAGGTCTACTTCCGCATAAGGCAGACCTGTTTCAGGTTTCTGGGATTTAACAGAATTCCAGCTCTAGAGGCTAGAAAGGCATTTTTGTCAAATCAGAAGATTTTTTACAAATAATATGATAGTGTATCTGTTACAAATAATATGATGGTGTATCTGTTTCTTCATGGCCTATTTCCATCCAAACAAAGAATGGAAAGAAGAGGCGTTAAAAATATTACTTGTGTATCTCTGTAAGAGTAGTTTTGGTCTGTGCTACAAACATTTTGATGTCCATATAGAGCTTTTATCTGCACATATTTTGCCTGGTGATTCATTCCTTCCTCAGTTTCCAAACTGGTTCATTAGATGATGTTTACCTTCTAGAGATTCTTTGTTCTAGCTCCTTTTCCTAGGAAGGAAGTTAGGTTTCAGTGGGGTGTTTTAACTTCTATGGTTTTACAGGCTAATGAGAAGTTCTTTTGATTTCTCTTGAGCACTATTGCAAGGATGGGGAGAGGTGGCAGTTTGGTTTTTTGGGTGTGGGCATTTTGTTGTTAGTTTGTGGTGTTTTGGGATTTGTTTTAACCCAGTTGGTCTGTCTCCACCTTTGTGAGAGCATCAAACTGGGATGGTGGGAGAATATTTACTACATGGAGCAGTTCTTCTCTTGGACAGATGTGGGGCCAGGAGGGAAATAAAAAGGAATTCTTGTGGGTGCCCTGGCAAAATGGTAAAACTTGGTGTGGCTGGGTGTTCAATGGTGTTTGAAGACTGGCTGTAGGCCTGGTCAAGTTCTCAAAATGCCTTAATTAAGAAAGGATTTGACAACAGTGATCTAATATTTGACAAGATGGGCTAATGAACTATCCTGAATACACAAGGCTTACTGTAGTGTGCTGTAACAAGCCTTCTGGTTTACTGCTCAGTGTCGTTTCCAAGCATAATCACCTTGCATCCCAGAAAGAAGGCGATGTCTTTGATAGTACTGTTGGATTAGGAAGGAGTCTGGAACTGCAGGCTTTTGGAAAGATAGATGAACGCACATTGCTAGTGCCAAAGCTCTTCAGACTAGAAGGAATAGATGAGGTAATGACATGCATGCCCAGCTGTGTGCAGAGGCTGCCCTGGGAACCAAACAAAAAACCCTAATTTACTGTCTTTGTACTTATATTGAATGGGTTTGTGTGGACTGAAGACGTATTATAGTACTTCAGAGTTGGTGGTACATCACTGTGCTGGGAAACAAATACTTTGGTACATGATTCAAAAACATTCAGCGGTGTCATCAGGCAGCGTGCTGTGGAGGTTGGCCGAATGGGTCTGTCTCGGTGCTGGGCTGCAGCTCCTTTGCTGTGCGTACAATGAGCTGCTTCATTGCCGCTGCACTGGCCCTCTGTGTGACGTTAGAGATACCCAGATACAGCAACAACATGCTATTTTTAGTTCTGGCTGGCTGGTAAATAAGAACTAGTGAATTTGAATTGCTATGAATCTTGAGCAAGTAAGACATGCTATTAAAATATAAAAATTAGATTTGCGGTAAAGAGAAGACAGGTCAGGCACCACTGGGATGAGACCTGTCAGTGTGATTATACTGGATTTAGCTTATACCTCCTTCAGACCGAGTTGCGTTACTTGTTTCTGGAACTGGAAAAACTGTCAAAGGGATGGATGCTGGAGAACATTAGCTGTGATTTGGTGAAATGATAGAAGTGCAGAATCAACAGAAGAGTACCTGATTTTGTTGTCTCTAAAAAGATACAAAGTCTGTGGAGAACAGCTCTTCGAGCAACCCTAAAGATGTAAGCGATGTCACTCTGTGGTCTTCTGCATTTGCTGAAAGATACTTGGGTGGTCCCTGCTCATGGCTGCCTAGTAAGGCAGCTACTGACCTCAGGCAAAGTAGTGAAATGTTTCTTTTTGCACAGGAAGGTGGCCAGTGCATGTATTTATAGTCATGGTTATTTGTAAAAAATGTGACATTTTCTAATCAGTAAAACAGTTACTCCTGTTTTCTAGTTTCTAAATTTATTTTAATTTTATTTTTGCCAGTGGCAGTGAACTTCACCAAAGTATACACAAAACTTGTGAGCTCATTAAATAGAAGAAATTTTTATATGAGAGTTAATTAAATATGGAAACAGCATCTATGTTGTAGGAATTCTTGCAGCACTGCTTGTTTGCCTCTGTTTGAGTGTCTTCAAAACCCAGCTGGCAGAGAACTGTTTTAATATGAATTAATGCCTGATTCCTTGCGCCTCTGCTGATAAATGGAAGCATCTGCAGTGTTGAGCTGCCAAGCTAAACAGAATTTCCCTTAAGCAGCTCTCAAACACTGAATTGTTCTTAGAGAATAGATGTGTTTGTGGATTTGTTAAGACTTTAAATGTTGACATAATATTTGAGTGAAAGAAACTATTTTAAAAAATGCTCTCCAAAAATCCTTTCTGGATGCAAAGCTAAAATATGCCTCCAGGAATATTCAAATAATGTCCCTTACAGTCTCCAAAGAAAAATTACATGGACTGTGACATTGCTGGATGATATATTCAGCTGCTGAGACCACCCACTTCCTCCTCCTCCCATTTCTCCTTTTCTAGCTCCCAGCCCACGGAGTCCCATAGCAGATTGAGCATCAACACTGTGATGCAGTTCAGAGGCTGTTGGTTTTCCAAGTCACTAAGTCGATTTTATTCTGAGGACAAGCTTTGTTTTCACAACATCTGGTGAGAAGAAGCTGCCAGCAGCATTTATGCTATGGGTATTTGCTTTTACTGATGTTTTGCTTGTCTGTGCGTAAGGAATAAGAGCAAAGGAATGGAGACTTGATTATTTCTTCAAGCCTATTTTCTTTAACAAGAATTGCTCACTTCTGCCAGTAGCGATTAAAAAACATAGTATGTGACAGTACATGGAGGCTATTTCTTGTTTGTTTATCTTCCAATTGCACTGAAGACATGTTATGGTCCCCGAAATTTTCCTTATCCAACATGCGCGTAAGGCTGACAGCAAAGGGGTTGCTCCGAAACATTCGTCTACCTTCTGGCTACAAGAAAAGCACTGTTATATTTCATACAGGTTTGTGCATTTTTAATATGATGATCAGAGCATGCACTGAGGGAATATCTTGTTTACTTTAACAGCAACTTATTTTTAGCAAATAAGAACTGTAGTTGGCATGAAAGTTTTTAAATTTCATACAGGAGTCTGACTTTTGAGCGAAGTGGTTTCATATTCTAACTCTGTGTGTGTGTGCACCTGTGCTGAGCTGCTTGTTTGGAAAATGGTTATTCTGTTTATGAAATGCAAATTGGAATTTGCTCTTTCTTTGCACAGTTCCAAAAATAGTATCAGGAAGTCTGTGCTATTAAATATTTATTTCATCATTTTAATGGTTATCTTCTGGGAGCACTGTCTTTTCTATATCGTGATGGGATGCAAGGGGGAAACAGGGAGGGAAGCAGAATGAATACGGGCTGTCACAATGTAGCTTTCTGTCTGTGTGAAATATATGAATACTTACCTGTAGATATGTTATCATACATGTTGTGGAACAAGCAAACTTTTGTGCCCACTTGTGTCGATTCAAACCTAAAAGGTAAAAAGTTTTGAGACATTCAAGACAAATGTGGGGGTGTTTACTTCACACCCATGCAGACACAAAACACAACAAACAAACAAACAAATTACAAAATTCTCAGCTGCATCTGACCTGATTTTCATCTTCAGTGGCAGGCAAAGCAAATAAAGCGAGATTATGGAAGCTGAGCTTTTGTTCCAGGATATACATGTGTTGTCTTGGGGGAGGGTGGCAGTTGTTTGTTTCTTTGAGCTGGGATATGACATCTAGAGAAACTGATGGCAGTTGCATGTTACATAATATTTTCTCCACTGCACTGTTTGTAATTTTCTTGCATTTTACTTAGAGGTGAGCAAGCAGCTACATAAACTAGTTTTGCAGAAGCTCTTCCTCTTGGGGATTTGCTTTCTCACTTGAATACCACCCTCTCTGCTCTTATTTTTTTGGAGTTCAGTGCTACCAGTCAGCTTTCCTTACTGTCCTGGCTTTTCACATAACAGCTTAAACCATTTGCCTTGTCATTACTTATCCTTGCCAAAGTAAATCCAGATTCTGAGTTCCTCCTGGATGATAAATTCATTTATGAACATAATACAGGACAACTGTCCAAACATAATACAGGCTTCTATTTGCAGGTTGCTTGTGTGGCTTTAAACTAGGATTTAAATACCTTGATGCTAAAAATTCTAACGTAAAGGATGTCTTTGTGCACATACCTATGTTGCTAACAATGTGAAATGTCCACGAAATACATAATCCAGGGACAAAGTTCCTAAGAGAGAAGGCAAGGGGAGATGTGTTCAGTCTTCCAAATGTTCGTTAACTGCTCCTGAACTTTGTGTAATTTTGAAAAGTAAAAATAGATTTCACTGCATATATCAAAGGAATTTAACAAGTATAAGAATCAGTTTGTTGTTTTATTTCATTTGAGCGGATGTGAAAGCAAAACCTGTCTGCAGGATGCCTGTGTGAAATACGATATGTAAAATAGATTGCAAGCTCTGTGTTCTAGTTAAGCAGCACTTCATTAAATAAGTGCTGAATAGACCTTCTGTGTGTTTTCTCTACGTGTGGTATGTACAGGCTAATGGTGCCAGATTGAAAGCTTAGACCGGTTTTTGCCTACTTTCCCCGTTCTCCTTTGTTGTCCCTGTGTCTTGTAGGAAGTCAGTGTGTTAGCAAAAAGCTGACATATAGAGCTTTGGTTAGCTAGAGCTGAATATACCAAAAAAGTAGGGCATCTGAAAACCAGGTCATATTCTGTAATGGAGAATGCAAGTATGTATAGATAATACTGTGGGTTTTGAAACAGCGGAATGCATTGAAGCTTGTTAGTGATTATTTCAGGTTCATAAAACTCAGCAGCAGCACATCAGGCAGTGATAGTGTATATCACAAGAATAAAAGGTTAATTTTTTTTTTTTGTTAAATGCCAGGAGGAGCCATATTTGGTTTTGCAGCACCAGTAGGAGTATCTTTTTTTGTAGTGGTTTAATTGGATTAAAATGTGGCTTCTTTCCAAGGTCACATAAGAAATGTGCACAATGAGCACTAGGGACTGTGTCGGTAAATAAGGGAAGGAGTAACTGCGAAAAGGAACGTCAAGGTCCATGTAGGAACATGCATATGTATGAGTGTTATGTAATGGTTTTGACATAGATTGCACTTTTAATAAGCATTATCATGGATTTCATTCTTTGCTCCCTTTGATCACAGCATAGACCAACTGTCTTGTATGACTGTAGAACATCCTTGGGATACTTAAGGCAATTGTAGAAATGTAGAGTTTTAAAGTAATCTTGAGCACAGATCAAGTTGAATTCTTCTGTTGCCACATCCTGGCTGACAGTTTTTGGTGCACTAAAAACTCAGTGAAGTTAGAACGTAAGCACTGTTGGGAGGGAGAGGAATGGAGCTTGCTTTTGGGTTTTCATTCTGACTTCAGGATATTTTGCAGCAGCCTGATGCAGTTTCTTCACAGTATGGAGCGTGGCTGGGCATACGGTTGTTCACACTGGGGTTAAGTTAGTCTAGGTTAGTCATTGCACTTAAATGGGTCCTTGGGCTGGATGTGTTTGCACTTAGACACCTCCACATGGATGAGATGTAACTAGAGTAATTCAGATATGTTGCAGTGTAAGCATGTAGTAAGCAATTCAAGGGAAGCCAAATAAAATTAGATAATTTTTTTTTCCTAGGAATGGAATAAATCCAGATGAAATTTGCTGTAAAATTTAAAGTGTTTCTTAAGATCTTTCAGCTTGTTATCTTGTGTCTAACTTTCATGACTACATTGCTTCAAGGTCATGCTATCCAGAAGTTTCTTTTCTCTTTAAATGCAGGCAGACATCAAAGTGTCATTTTTCTCAGCGACTGGAAATACAGTACACTTGCATTGTTAGCTGTATATAATGAGTGACCTCTTCAGCAAAACAAAATCCTGTAACCTTCAGGAAATACTTTACCCATCCTTTGGCTTCTAAAGCTTACTTGTAGCAAGTAACTGCAAAAATCTAAACACTTCAGAATGGCATAAACATGGCAGATATGAGTTAAGTGGGAACCAGTCTTTCAGTGATGAAATATTATATTTGCTTCCTTTATTGAACCATTTAGGATTCTTACCAAAGGATGACTAAAGTGCTGTTATGTTCTTCATGCATCAGTGGTGTGACCAAGCAAATTATCTCTGTGTAATTCTGTATAAACCATGAGAGAAACACATTCTTTTATGAATAATTCAGAATAGTAATTTGGAGTTGTTTATTTTTTCTTTTGCATAAAGATAAAATTCCAAACAAGAAACTAGTTTTGCAAGTTTGTGCCTTTTGTTCAGAGTTTTTCAAGGATTATATTCTGTTTTGTCTCAAAATGTTTTCATCCAGCCCTTCTTGGTGCTTTTCCTCTCTTTCCTTCCCCTAAGCAAACCGTACTTGATGCTCTTATCTCACTGGTGACTTCCGTTGCTTACTAAACTTGTCATTTCAGCAATACAAGTTTTAAAAATTTCTTTGCTAATAACAAGGAGACATCACAAATGTGTTTATTTGAGCAGTTGACATCCTCTTTCCGTACGATTTCTTTCCTAAGTCCTCCTTCAGATCACATTGGGAACTATAAAATTACTTCTGTGCATTGCAAAGCAGTGCTCTTAAAGGACTTTGAAAGCCCCGGGTGTTGCTGTTCATATGGTGCTTTTTTTTTCCCCCTGAAGAATAAGTGAAGAACTGGTTAATGTCTGACCATAGAAAGATACCATAGAAAGATACCCAACACACTCAACCCTATTAAGTATTCTGAATCTGAAAGCCTGATGGAGAAATTTTATACAGGACGAGTATGTTAAATATTTGTGTCACCAACCAAGGAAAAAAATAGTTCAGAACTAAAGCCAGCTTATCTGTTCTAAGCAAAAGAAGTTGAATAGCTGGAAACCATTCGTAATGGGGGATTTTGAATTTAATCATGTTCCTGTTTAAGTCAATGAAATTCTGCTCCTGACTTAATCTCTTCAAGACTGGGTACTAAATGATCCGCCTGATGTGCCTGATTTCAGTCTTAAAAGGTCATAGTTTCTGTAGGCAAGTAGGTGATAGCTAAATGGAGATTCTTATTTTCAGGTGTCAGGGCTCTGTGTTTTGGGGTTTGTAAGTACAGTTTGTACTCTGTACAAGTCTCATCCAATGGATGCATTTACAATAAGTATAAAATGAGGATAACTAGTATTTTCAAAGGAAGCCTGGATAGCAGGAAGGAACTGCCAAACCCGACCAAAAAAACCCCAAAAGAAACCCCACAACCCAACCCAACAAAAAATGTGCCAAAGTCAAAACAATAACTTACATGTGATGTTAACATTTAAACTGTGCATATATTTAATAAGGTATGAAAGTGAATGTAAATGGGGAGCTTTGCCTCCAAAAATCTTTGGAGAAAGAACAACTGGTGCGCTGTGGAAAGCAGATGCATGGTAACTTGCATTCTGTCTTCACTGTAGGAAGTGATGTTGGTTTTTGTTATTCCTTCACTTAAAGGGATTAATTATATGTGAAGGATGCCTCAAGTATTTGTCAATATGAAATAAATAGAATTGTTGCTTCCAGCTCAGCTTCATAGAAGTTAATTGGAGAGTAAATAAAAAAGACATAACAAATGATCTGTGCTAATACCATTGCATATTCTATGAGTACATTTGTTCCCACTTGATATGTCTAATAGGTGGAAAAGGTCTGGCTGCAAGTTCTATTGCTGTGAAGTAGTTAGAGTTTGAAAATGACAGGTAGCTACAATTACACTTAAAAACCTGAACAGCTTCTAAATTACTTCGGGGGATTTCCAGTGTGGTAAAACCAGGCTTAAACTTTTAAAAGCTGCCTCTACCAGTTTTGCAGTTTGTGCAAATGTATCTGTTACCATAGTAGAAATGGCTTACAGGATTCAGATAAACAAAGTATTACTACCTATTCAGTCCTTCTAATTTGAACTTTCTAAAATATAAAGCAGTAGCTTTTTTTGAGGAACATGATACCATGAAATTTCATTGCTAGAATGCAGTGTTTCAAGTATTTGCAGCCAATTGCCTCGCTGCTGTTTTGTGTTACCCTGCTTTCTTTGTTGGCACAGAGAACTGTGTTGTGTGAAGATGAAAGAAATTTCTTGCATCTCCAGTTGATTTCATCATATGTTAAGTAATGTGGAGGCAATCTTGAATAGATTGGGACCACACTTACCACTCTCACTGCCATGAATGGCAGGAGGTGACAATTTCTGTTTATAGAGATTGGCTGTTAATTTGGTGTTGTGTAATGAAGCAGCATCTCCACTGTTTTTATTATTTCAAAAAATTATAATCTCTGAGTGTTGCAATACATAGGAATAACCTAAGTCCAAAGTTGATGGATTCGATGCCTTTAGGAAAGTACTGGTGTTTCAAACAGCTTTTGACTGTTTCACCAAATATCATGCCAAAACCTAACTTATTTGGAAAATTATTTTCAAGCAGACTCCCATCTCTCCGGGCTTATCTTCTCTTCTTGCAGTCCAATGGAATAGTGTTGTTATCAGAAAGGTTTATTTTTAAGGGGAGGTTTAAGTAATGAATTTTAACATGATAATATGGTCAACTACTGCTGCGGAATTATTAATTATTTATTAGCAGTATCGCCAGCACTTTTCTAACCATGTCCACCAACAGTGCTCTTTCCCATTACTTTTGTGGGTTATGGAGTATTGTTTCTGTTCTCTGTCCTACAGGGAGAAGAAAATAGCATTTGATCTTCTAAAAAATGAATGTATTGGCAGTGTAACTTACATCTTAAATAATGTAAAAAAAAAAAATCGCATTCAATTTAGTTGTCCAGATACTCAAATGTAGAAGTAAGTAAGAAGTAACCCCCTTAAATAACCTGAGTTGTATCCGGATGTGATGTTTCTTTACAGTTGCTATTTATTAACCTTTCATTGGTATCATCTTTACTGATGTCTAGTAGTTGTAGGAAGAGTACTAATAACCTTAGTTCCTGTGTTCAACTACTGTTTAAATGTAGTTTTGCTACTTCTTGTCATGATAGTGTGATGCTTGTGCATTTATAGCAAGTAGATCTTCCTCAGGACACTTGTGTAAACAGTCTGTATGTGACGTTATGGAAATACTTCTAGTTAGGCAGGAAATAGGACTGCTGGGAACATCTGTGGTGAAATTCTTTTAGTAAAAGCTCATCTTAAAGAGAATGAGGAGTCCTTCAGTAGAAAAATCAAGTGTTACAAATAATACTCATTAACTACTTCACTTCTGTAATAACAATTTAAGACTCTGTGATATTGCTTACATTAGAAGCACCTAAATTATTAAAAATCTTATGTTTGTATTTATTACAAGAATAGACTTTGTGCTAAGCCTTTTCAAATATTTGAAATGGTAAAACAGGATTATTGGAAATGCTTTCAACAGAAGAATAAGCGAACTTTCTTACAAAGCCTCTCGCAAATTATTCCATTCCATATAAAACAGAAGGCTATGAAACTTTGCTTTTCTTAGCCATGAGCATAGGCCACTTGTATAACCAATATAAAATCATGGCTTGCTTATTTCTACAAATGTTACTGTACAATCTGCTACCTGCTTAATTTGTTTATCAAGTGAAGACATTTTGCCAGTTTAAAAGAAAAATGGTCCCCATATGAAATGAGTAGCATAACCTTGTTAAACCTGTGTTTCTTTATCTCTGGAGGGACTTCTTAGCTTGGATTTAAGGTCAAGGAAGGCAAGATGCATGGGTAATGTGCAGTGAATATTTTTCTTGCTGCCTTTGTTAGTGGCACAAGTAGAGGTGTTTGTAGTTGGTGATCTTTCACAGGAATTAACCTTACGTATAGCTTTTGGTCCTTGTGGGAAATTGTGGGTTACCCTGGTGAACACCTCAGTTGCCTGAGGTACCAGCTCCTCAAGAAAATTTCTGTAGCCTACTTTCCCCTCTCTCTCTCCCTACCCACCACTCAGCTAAGCAAAACTCTTGTCTGCCATCAGTGTAGTTGTTTGTTAGCTTGAACAGAAGAGACTCAAGGGAACATTAAGTGCAAAGAGTGGTGTGCTGAATGTTTTAAATTTCCTCCACAGAAACTGCTTGGTCTCCACAGCAGGCATGGCAAGCAGTCACTCCCTAAGGGCAGCACTAGTACCTAATACCTAGCACTAGTCGGGCAGCCTTTGCCAAAGCAGTCTTACGTTGCGCAGTTTGGTTAGGAGTCACTGGGAAGAGACGTCCCTTATCTTCCATATGTGGTCAGCGGGCAGTAGAAGGACTCTGCACTTCTCAAAGGGTGGAGACACATCTTGTGACTAATTAAAGTGCTGGGTGGTGCCCTGTTCTCTGTTTTCAGCTTGGCAAGATGTTGTCACATAGGCTGTTAGGTTGTGTGTAGGCTGTTCCCAAAACAATGGCGTGCAATTTCCTAGGCAGGTCCCTGGGGAAATATCTTTGCTGCTTAATAGCAGGAAAACTGTTCAACCTGACAGGAAATACACAAAGAGGTCCTTAACCGTGATGTGGTGACTGCCAAGATTTATAAAAGTGCATTTTGTGTGTCTTTTGAAAAGGGGATGTTCCAGGCAGCACTTAGAGCTGGTATGAGGCACTTGAGATGTGCTATTTTCTGTCTTGAACTTGCAGTGAAGCATGGAAAAGACTGAGTTCACACGGATGATTTTAACCAGCAGCAACTGAAGTGGTTATATTAAGATGCTGTTATATGCTGTTGACCAGCAAATTGTGTTTCACTGCTAGGGTAGCTTTAAAGTACTATTTCAAGGTTAATTTTAAACACATATTCAACTATGCTGGTATTCTTTAAAACATGCTGTTGTCCCCTAAAATACATCTTCCTAAAGTTGTGAGCTTATCTCTAATTTTGATAGCTGCTTAAATTTTCCTCATTCTGCTGAGACTTTATGTTAGTGGTGTTGATATATGTGATCAAAAAGGATGAATAGTACAACTGTAAATTGGAAAAACAGCTTCCACTGTGTGAACCAGCCCAGTGAAGGTGGATATGTGCAAAAACCATTTCTAGTGCCTTACAATATCAGTACTGATCTAGAGTAACTCAGTGTCTTAACAGAGCTATGAAACAGTTGTAGAAATAGATAATCCTCCACCTAGATATGGGAAAAATGTAATGGAATTTCTCTTATGTTATCTTCTAGACATGACAGGGTAGTCATCGGCCAGTAGGATGAAGGTATGGCTCTGCTCTCTTGTGTGGAAATGACAGTACAGATTAATACTTTTGTACAGTAACTCCTTGGTTATTCTTTAGTCATGGGAAAACACCAGATCTGGGACTGAACGTGAACTCATCAAATTAAGTCAATGTAGCTGGGGAGGAGCAGCCTCCTGGGTTGCCATTTGGGGCTGTGATTGAAACCAATCGATACCGATTGGAGCAAGGTCATGGTGTTGATACAACTGCATTAGCATGTTCTGCATAGCTCCTAAGAGCTCTAGAACTGTAGAATTCTAGAATTCTTGAAGGGATTTGGCAAGTTGAACCGTTATTGTAAACTTTACTTTTCTCAGTTCGAGCCTATAATGTTAATCATGCCTATATCATCACTGATTTTGATTTTTTTTAGTCCATGGGGAAAAAAGCTTGGTCTCTGAATTGTTTTATGCTCTTATTTATATTCAGAAATTTGTGACTTCTCTAGAAAGTGAGTCTGTTTATAACAAAAAGTGAGTTTGGATGTTAGCTATTTGTTTTGTAACTTGAAATTGCAAACTGCCATCATCAATTTTATGAGGAAAAGCGTTAGAATTTAACTTTCTAGTGATCTTTTGGTAGATAAAGTATGATTATTATGGATAACTTAGCACTGATTATAGTGCTTCCGACATGCTTGGAAGTGCTATCACTTTGCTTTTTAAAGAACATCATCAGTAAATTTGAGTATAATCTGGATTTGTCTTTAAATAGATGTAGAATTTCATAAACAGGAAGCTGTGTTTCAGCTTCAGAAACAGTTTTGGCACAAAGGCAATAATAGAAAATATAGTCAAGGCTCTGGAGGCTCTTAAAATTCCCACTGTCTGCCCTACTTTTTCTTCCGTAATATCCTTTAGGCAGCATTTCAGTGCCATGGTAAAGTCAGTGACATTTGCTACAGTCATGTAACATCAGCTCATACTAGTGTGATTAAATAAATAGCTTCTGAGTTCAAACTAAAAGCCATTCTGTCCTCTCTATCCAAGATAGCTGCAGACACTGCGCAAGAAAAAATGTTACATATTAATGTGCTAGTCTTGTGGTCAAAAATATTTTTTCCAAGTCTCTTTTGTACAGTTGTTTCCAATGAAAGATTGTGGTTCCTTGCAAATTACTAAGTCTTCCCTGCACTCTTACTCTGAAGGACTTTGAGTAGTTGAGAAAAAAACAGAAATATCAAATTCTTGAATCTAACAGTCTGAGCTAATGTACGTACTGACAGTTCACTAATGAACTAGTGAAGAAAGAATTACTACATTGAATTAAGGGCAGCAAAATTGATGAAGTGAAATTTAGTGATTCAGTTAAAAGTTCCAAATTAGTTCTGGGTTGGTTTGGTTTGGGTTTTTTTGCCTTTCCTCCAGCAGAGTGGACCTCTGTTAGTATATGAGCAGAAAGTGGCTTGCAAACTTAAAAGCTTACTTCTATACGCTGTAAGAGTCCTGTTTGAATTTGTTTGAAGTTCTTCTTTCAAGAATCCTTCCTACGCTTATTGGAGCCAAGTTTTATACGTAGATATAGAACTAATTTATGATGCAAAAAAATTAAGGTTTTGAACTTCTCTTACTTCTGTTACTGGATTTGTAAGTAACAGTGTCTCTTCCAGTTGCTTGATGTTTATCCCTAGCATACTTATAATTCTCGCCAGCTCTTTTGGAAGGAAGCATGTTGAAGATGACCTTGTATCTGACTTTCCAGAACGTAGGAGACTGCTGTGCATGCGTGAGAGCAGAAGAGAAAACTTCTCAGCTAGCCTGTTAGTATCTGTGTGAAATGTGGCGTGTAGAGAGGTTATTGTCAATGATTTAATCTACATGAAATCAGATCAGGTTTGAGCTGGAAGAAAATGTACCATGAAAAAATGTTGCAGAGTGTTTTGTGGTAAGACTTAAAACAGTTGAGCAGTCTGGTGAAATGCCTTTTGTGTCTAGGTAGTGTTTACCTTGCCTCAACAAGGAGTGATGTAAATGGTTTCTGGAGGCTTCTTCCAGCCCTATGTTCCTGATATTGATCATGGTAGGGTGGACTATGGTATGTAGGAAGGAACACGTTCAAGTGTTGCAGCTCAAATGGTTCTTCCTTTCTGGCTGTTTCAGACATTTCACCCCTGATCGCATGTGGGAGCTGGGATCTTCAGAAGGGCTGAAAAAGGAAAAAGGCTGTATCATTCTGGTCTTGTGTGAGGGTTTTCTACACAAATGTGGAGATGTAATGGGCTTCTTCCTGTAACACTACACACACACGCCCGAAGTGTATCCAAGAAGAATGTGGAGTTACCAAGGGATCAGGATTTGCACTGAGGAGGCAGTTAATTGCATCTGGGAAGGGTTTGGAGATAGTATGAACTAATCATGGTGCGATTCGCTGTCCCAGTTGACTCTGGGTCTTGATTGTGTAGACAGAGGCTGCAGAAGGGCAAAAACAGGCCATGTCCTGTACTTGCAATGAAGCAGTAGAGGGCACCAGACATTAAGGAGCAACTTCTTGTACAGGAGTTAGTAATGGAGAGAACAGGCAGAGGAAATAGGAAGAGAGGAGTGAGGGACATCAGTCTTCAACATCACTCTGTGCTTGTTTTTTTGGGAAGTTGTGTGTTTCGTGGATGACAAGGCACAGCTGCAACTATAAGAAAAAACAGAACTGCTTCAGGTGTTTCTTTGCCTACTCAGAGATATACCTGAACTAGAAACTTAGTTAAAGCCCTTACGTAAAATAATTGCTAGCTTCCAATATGGCTTTTTTTTTCCTTGTAAAGGTAGGGAATTTGAAGATTTAAGGTTGCCTGTGGTATATATGATGAACTTATGTAGCAAAATTTAAATACCTAACATGAGGATACTAGACTGAGATGTAGTTCACAGTCTTTAGGTCAGTCCTCATTGACCAAAGCATCAGCACACTGTAACAAATCCTCATGCAAACATTGTCCATTGTGTTGTTATCTTTGTCATTAAAAATGGATGACAGTGGGGTTTTTTAAGATGGATGAAGTTGTTTCCTTAATGTATATAGCCAATCCCTCTCATATCAAAACACCCATGCTTTTGGCTTTGTATTACAGTAAACTAGTTCTGCCATCTTCCAATTTGTTTTGTTTTTCCTCAGTCAGTGGTGTATAGCACTGTATGCGTAACTAATGTGTTAGGCTTTGTCCTAATTCAGAATAAGCTAAAATCTCAAAAAAAGTCAAGAATCAATATTGCCCTTGATTATTTAGAAAATAACCTGGACAACTCTGATGCACTGGCAGTCTAGCTGATGCATGTTAGAGTTGTTTTCTGTAAATTGCATTACGTTTCAAATTTGTTTGTTTAGTTTGCGGTCATCTCTGGGTGCATGGTAGGCTTATTGATATTTTTATCCTTGCAGATGATGTGTGACTCATATTCATGCTTGATATGTACTAGCTAGATGAAAACTTATTGATGAAGTGTATTGTGAATGCAATAGTAGGACAAAATCCCTTTGTATATTAGGTGTTCAAAACTCAACCAGTGTTTCTGTAAGATAGGCCTGTAGTACGTAAGAAGTGTTACGGGCACCATGCTGACATTGCAGGGTATTAGGCTTGCGTGTGTACTGTGCACTTAACAGGCAGACATCTGTCTCGTATATTAATTGCACACTTAAAGGAGTCCAAGACATAAATATTAAGTCCTTTGTGAAACGTGATTTGTAAAGATTATCCCTTTCAATCTTCTAATCTACTAGAAAGTTTGGACATTGCTGCTTTTAGGTGTTTTTTTTACATTCCTTCCTGCCATCATCACTGACTTTACCAATCCACCGCTACTCAGCTTGACAAAATGTGTGGCCATTTGTCTCACCCAATACTATAGCTTTGTCAAGAACTGAAAAAGAAACAGCTCCTGGTGAAATGATAAAGAAATATGTAACATTAAAACAGCATAGGACACAGTTCAGTAGTGTCTTGATCACTGGTCTTTCCTTCAAAACTTGCCCTTTAAAAAATGCACAGGCTGGCTGATCAGGCAATTGCAGCAGTGATTTTGCTTTTCTTGTCTTTTTGCTTTTATTTTGGAAGTCACTAGCAATTTGGAAGGTAATGCATTTTCTCAGATGTAGTTTGGTATTTTTACAAACATCATCATCTAGCTCCTTGTGAAACTTCAGTATAAGGTTAAGGGAGGTTTTAACACACATAATCTTCAGAAATGTGAGCAAGGCTAAATCAGCATGAAGATTCAGCATAGTAGCGGATTTTACCAGACTACTGACAAATGAAAATGTGTGTCATTAACATGCTTCCTGTAGGGGAATAAGCAGTGTTCCAGGTGATAAGTCATGCCTTGGACAATGTCCTAAAACAGTTGTACAAGCCCAGTGCTGTTTTCAGTAGGACAGGTGATATTGTAGGGGAACAGAGACACATCATAGTTAATGCCGTGGTGAAGGCATGGGTTTGGTTGAGAAGTATTGAGGCTTTAATGGATTGTTACTTTTAATAAGCATGCACCCTCAGGGAACCCTGTTCAAAGGCTCTCATGTGGGTAAGAGTCTGTTGGGGTAGGGACTGGAAAGATGTACTGAGGCTTACCTAGGAGCCTCAGTGCAGTGTCACATTTGTACGTGCCTTGCATTCCTGGCTGCTCCCGGTGTCTCCCAACTACAGGGAGAGAGTGAGAGTGTTCTCTTCCATATGAAAAGATGGCAGCGGCATGCTTATAACCAACAGAAAAAGTCCAGACCATTACACTGTTGGGCAGAGGGTTTGCTACACACCGTGGGTTATCGATTTCAAAGTCTGAAACAGTACGAAGTACGTGTTAGATTAACTGGCATCTCTCTTCAGAACCTCTTACAGGAGTAAAGGACTCCTTGCGGTTGCTGAGCCTGTTGTGGAAATTGTGCAAAAGCTTGTTTAGAAAGGTATACAGTTGGAAAACTGCCCTTGCTTGCTGTCTCTTGGTTTCTGCATTTGCGGGTTTCCTCTTCCACCCATGTTTCTGTATAAAGGATGCCATAATGAAATGGTGTTCTTGGTTCATACTTCGTTTGTTGTGTCAACAAGTGAGAAGCTAATAGAGCTGCATGCCTTTTATTATTGTGTTACAGTTTCTAGGTAGAATCATAGAATCATTAAAGTTAGAAATGACCTCCAAGATCAAGTCCAACCTATGACAGAACACCACTATGTCAACTAAACCATAATGCCAAATCCCATACTTGAACAGTTCCGGGGATAGTGACTTCACCACTTCCCTGGGCAGCCCATTCCAATGCTTAGCCACCCTTTCAGGGAAGAAATTCTTCCTGATGTCCAGTCTGAACCCCCCCACCTGCACAGCTTGAAACCCTTTCTTCTTGTCCTGTTGCTAGTTGCCTGGGGGAAAAGGCCAGCCCCCACCTTGCTACAATCTCCTTTCAGGTAGCTGTAGAGAGCAATAACGTTTCCCCTGAGCCTCCTTTTCTCCATGCTGAAGAGCCCCATCTTCCTCAGCTGCTCCTCATATGACTTACTCCCTAGACCTTTCACCAGCTTCGTTGTCCTTCCCTGGACTTGCTCCTCCTTGCACCTCAATGTCTTTCTTGAAGTGAGAGGCCCAGAAGGGGACACAGTACATGAGGTGCAGTCTCACCAGTGTCAAGTACAAAGGGACAGTCCCTTCCCTAGTCCCAGTGGCCACACTATTTTTGATACAAGCCAGGATGCCATTGGTCTTCTTGGCCACCTGGGCACACCGCTGGCTCATGTTCAGCCAACTGTCAACCAGCACCCTCGGGTCTTTTTCCACTGGGCAGTTTACCAGCCACTCTTCCTCCACCACATAGCACTGCTTGGGGTTGTTGAATCTCATACTGTTGCCTGTCCAGATCCCTTTGGGAATGCCAAAAGGCCAACCGGATGTGGCACCATTCACCACCACTCTCTGGGCTCAGCTGTCCAACCAGTTTTTAACCTAGTGGTGAGTACACCTGTCCAAGCTGTGGGCTGCCAGCTTCTTCAGGAGAATGCTGTGGGAGACAGTATCCAGGGGTTTACTGATGTCCAGGTAGACATCATCCACAGCCTTTCCCTCATCCACTAGGCAGGTCACCTGGTCATAAAAGGAGATGAGGTTGATCAAGCAGGACCTGCCTTTCCTAAACCCATGCTATCTGGGCCTGATCCCTTGGTTTTCCTGCATGTGCTGTGTGATTGCACTCAAGATGATCTGTTCCATAACCTTTCCTGGCACCGAGGTCAGGCTGACAGGCCTGTAGTTCTCTGTATCCTCCTTACAGCCCTTCTTGTACATGGGCATCACATTGTCCAATCTCCAGTCATCTGGGACCTCCCTGGTTAACCAGGACTGATGATAAATGTTGGAGAGTGACTTGGGAAACTCTTCTGCCAGCTCCCTCAATACCCTTGGGTGGATCCCATCCAATGTGGTAGACTTGTGTCTAAGTGGCACAGCAAGACACTAACTACTTCTCCCTGTATTGCAGGGGGTCTGTTCTGCTCCCTGTCCCTATCTGCTAGCTCAGAGGGCAAGTTGCCCTGAGGATATCCAGTCTTTCTATTAAAGACTGAGGCAAAGAAGGCATTAAGTATCTCAGCCTTTTCCTCATCCTTGGTAACAATGGTCCCCCCTGCATCTAATAAAAGATGAAGATTTTCCTTGTTCCTCCTTTTCTTGTCAATGTATTTATAAAACCACTTTTTATTATCTTTAACAGCTGTGGTCAGATTGAGTTCTAGCTGAGATTTTACCTTTCTAACTTTCTCTCTACGTGACCTAACGATATCCTTGTACTCTTCCTGGGTTGCCTCCCCCTTCTTCCAGAGGTCATAAACTCTTCTTTTTCCCCTGAGTTCCAGCAAAGGACAGGAACTACTAGGTAACAGTTTTAGACTGTAGGACTATTGTGGTCCATAAACATTTGGTTTCTTACCTAATAGTATTGTAACAGATGGGGAAGCATTTGACATGCTAATAGGTTTTGTTTCAGGAGAGACTTGCTCCTACCAGCATGAAACCCTGTGTGGCCAGTGCTGCAAGGTATGTGTGTGTTAAGCATGTGATTAAAACATTAAACAGGCATAGAGCTCTTTGAAGTATGTAAATACTTCTGAGATTTCCCTTTCCTTTTCATTATTGTGCATATAAAGAGATATCCTGTTCTGTGGCTAGAAGTGGAGAGTGAAAAGGGATGGATTTAAAATGCTGCACTGAGGCTAGAAGTCAGTGCTGTAATAACCTTAAGTCAGTGGATGAGTTGACATGAGAGGATAGACACAGACCTCAGAAACAGTACTTTAAACTGAATGCCTGGAATAATGTGTGATGACACTGCACTCCCCCTCCAGGATGTACAGCATTTAAAAAATATGTGCTGAAAAACCTTTTCACCCCTGCAGAAAAAGGCAGAGGGATTTCTGCTGTGTGTCTTAGTCCTGCTGAGTCAGTTTAAGCATCTAGGTCAGGTTTCACCTGCCTGCAGTTAAATTTTATTCAGTTCTTGCAACCTTCTTAAAAGCCTCTGTGGTGTTTGGTTGGTTTGTTCAGAACAACTTGAAAAGGATTTGATGACAGCTGAAATAACCTGCTGTTCCAGGACAAAGGCTTCCAGACCTTAAAGAAGGGAAGCTCAATGGGTGACAGTAAGAGTAAAGGAAAGAGATAGCTGCTGTACTTCTTTAGGAAGCCTTCAATCATCATCTTGGGCTTCAGATCATGTTGATGTAGGGGGGAGATGCAAGATGAGAAGTGCTGTTTCTCTTCACCCAGCTGCTTTGAGACAAGACCAACTAAATAAGTTGCTGGAAAAGCTCCTGACGTGCAGCATCTTAAACATTTCAGTTGGGCAGATTATCCAGGTGCAACTCTGAAAAATGAAGTCTCTGCTGTGAACTAGAACTGACTTGTGACTCACATGCTTGAATGTGAGCAGAGCAAACTGGGGCTGTCTGCACCAGCTTATGTAGGGAGGCCTGAGGCAGAGCTTAGAAACAAAACATCACTTCTTCAGGAGTCCGTGTTTGTACAGTCACCAGCCTGGACTCTGAGAGGCACAGCAGGAAGGTGTGTATTTGCCACTTACGAAGATGGATGCAGGCAAAAATTAGTTGACCAAGCTGTGGAGCTGCTGGAGGGTTGGAAGACTTCCATCCAAGTCCAACCTTGTCAGGCTCTCTGCAGACACCGTTAATTTAGTTTTGTGACTGCTTTCCCTGTGTATTTGCCTGACCTGCATTTATAGCCCAGAGCAGGAGTTTTGAAAGAATTTAGGATGGTAATTTACAGCCAGCTGAATTTCCAGGTCCTCTCAATGATAATTTATGTCCCATTGCAGATTAAACCCAACAGCTTCCTTATTCGTATGGATGTTCTTAAGTTGTCCTCTCCTAATTGCCATAACTTTGGCAATTTGTCACAAAGGCAAACTTTAAAATGACAGCCGTGAGATCAAATGGTTGATCAGTCTTTCTGTTGCATAGCTTGAATATCTCACATGCATTGCAGCAGGGGGGAAGGCAGCAGGGGAGGATGGCAGGAGAGTTGTAGAGGTTTTTTGAGGGTTCAGAACTAGCTGTGTAAAGATTAACATACAAGGTGAAGTTACGCACTCGCTTATGGGCTGGTTCAGATGTGAGACTGAGATTTGGTGACTCCTGAAGGAGAAACTTCAGAATCATACCCACAGGTCATGCAGTACTGCATCAATAGGACTAGCTCAATTAGAAGAGGAGGAAACAATTAAGCATCTAGATCAGAGGTCAGCAGTGTAGGTCTGTGTTCTTCAGGCTTTAATAAGCAGGTGGACCTTCAAGTTTACTTTAGTGCTTATTGGTGTATTTGGAGAAATTTGATCCAGCTCAAAACTCCGCTGAATATAATTAGCTATAAATGTCTCATGACTGTTAATACCATACAGGATAGATGTTTTGTAATGCTTTCCATAACTTGGTTCAGTATGTGATGTGGGATGTATTAGCAGCATTTCCTTACCTTTATTGCAATATTTTAGTTGTAAGTTGACTGATTTCATAAATATGTGTGTATATATATATACTTTGCAGGGATATAGTCTTGTCCAAGTGTTCTCTCCTACTATATATAACAGGTATTCTGTTCTGTAGCCCTCTCTAGTTTTTATCCTCTATTTTCATTAGTCTTTCTCCTTAGTTCTCAAACTCTTGGAAAGCTGAGTGACAAGAAATCCAAGGGTGGGATGTTTTTGTTTGTGGAGTGGTTGATTGTTTGGGTTTTTTTTGGGGGGAGGGTGTTTATTTTGGTTTGGTTTCTGTTTTGTTCCATTTTTTTTCTTTCATTGGGGGAATATGTTCAGTTACCAATTATAATTGGTTGTAAACCAGATTTTTTGAAAAAGGGACAAGTCAATATATAGATGCAACTAGGTGCTTCCTCTTTCGTGTTTGGGAAATGAAACTATCCTGGTTGCTGTTGACCTCAGTCTGACCTCAGTCCTAGTTATACTAACTGGTCAGCCTCACAGAACATGAAACCACCTTGAAGGTCAAAGTAATGGATTTTTTTCTATGATTCACTGTAAGGTTTGTGTAAATTCTTTTGTTTAATATTTCAAATGTGCTGTGTTACTTAACACTGTGAAGTGTAACTGTTTACTGTGATTTAGTGAATTTTTGTCCTGACATCAAAACTATGTGTCATGCTTTTTTCAGATGTTTTAAATTCATGGATTTTATTCCTATAATACTAGAGCTATAAAAATAGGGATATTTTCTGCTAGGTAATTTGTAATGCAAAAGAAATACCTTAAAAACAAAATACCCCCCCCCCCCAAAAAAAAAACCCAGACATATCCCAGATTTTATTTAAATAAGGCCTTTTTTGTTTTGCTCAAATCGCCTGATTCCTTAGGATCAATCAGACCTCTTAGTTTAAGTGAGGAACATACTAAACACATAGATTACATTCTGGGTAGAACTAATGTATTCATATAAAGTAAGAGACCAGTTTCCAAGGACAGCTTTTCTTCAGTATATTGCATTCTAGCAGAGAACACTTTGCAATTGGAGTGGGTGCACACACGTAGAAAGAAGGCTGCAGCTTTTGGATCTGGTGATGCTAGACAGGAATGACAATTGCAGCACCTAATTAGTCACCTGAGCTTCGTCAGGCAGGCTTTCAATGTAGCTTATGGACAAAGGCTTCCCTCAAGCACTCATTGTTGTCCCAGTTAGGATTCTGCTCTGGGTTGTTGTCTGGAGGAGCCTGTTCCTCTACAAAGGGACCAGGGGTATCAGTTGTAGACTCTCTTCCCAAAAGCTTTTTTTGGTTGGTTGGTTGGTTTTTTGGGTTTTTTTGTGTTTTTTTTTTTAAACTTGCTGAAATCACTGTGTGCGCTCTTCATGGAATTATACCTTTAAAATCACCAGAAGATCAAACCTTAGGCAGGAATGCCCTTGGAGCTATTTCTCTTCGTATTAGCACAGGATCCATGTTACTTGCCTAAAGTAGGTCAAGGATGATATCTGGATTCAGACCTCAAATTGGGCTTCTGCAGCTTGTGTACTAGTCTTTAGCAGTGACCGTGTGAATGATAATTCTTAGGAGCTCTCAGGATAGCAATCCAGCAAGGAATGGTGCAAGGGAACGGAGAGGGGAAGAAACTACACCTGTGATCTGTAGCTGTGCTGGGAAATCCCATCGGAAAGCCCATGTCTGGCTTTCTGGCACATGATACAGAGAGTCAGAAAAAAGCTCCATCATCAACATTGTGTCCACCAGGGGCTGTGATAACCACTGTGATAGCAAAACACTCAGCGAATACCTGTAAGCTGTGAGGTGCTCAATGTGGAGGGTGCATCTCTGATACCTTCCTGGTCCCATGAGTATGCCTGGATTAGTGTGGGAGGCAAACTGGCAAGTGAGCAGGTAAACTTTCACTGAAGGCAAGACTCCCCAGATTGGGTTTGTGGCCGGCAGCACTGTGGTGATTTGGAAATCCTGCATCTGTACACGCATGGGCTATTGGCATTCTTAGTGATGCTTCCCAGCCCAAAACAATGCTGTTGGGGTTATTGCAGTTTTTGATGGATAGGTCTCTGCTCTGGGGCATCTGTGGGATCATCACTGTCTGAAAGCATTCTGGAATCATGACAGGGCCAAAGAGTGGTGTAGAAGTTCTCCTGAGTTCCAGATTGTGTGCTGCTCTGACTCCCGTTCTGCTGGGTGTTGTGCCGAATACTTGCTCACCTCTTTGAAAGCAAAGACTGATGCCTTCTGTAGACCAAGACCTACGTGGTCATTTTTTCTGAACTCAGTCCAGTAACTGGGTAATTAAATTGCTGTGTAACAAAACAGCTAACACCCTGGTGTATTAATCTGCCTGTTTTTACATGGAGCCTAGACCTATTAAGAGTTCTGTGCTTAAAAGTAACAAGTCTTAGCTTTTACAGAGAAGAGTTAACACTCAGACCTGGTAGCTAAAAGGCTTGGCCTCCTTAACCTGCCAAAAATATCTTGTTAGTCAGTTTTCCCATATTGCTCTGGTAGCTCTTTATTGTTTTTGAACTACAAGGCTTCCTCAGGATCTGAGTTCTTCCAGAGATTGCTAAGAGAGTATTGCTAGCTGTGTGAATAAGGAGGAGGGCATTCAGTGGAAGTGCAGCAATGTCAAACGTGTCCACAAATGTACTCTGAACACTCGCTGCAAACATTAGCAGAAGGACAGGTGCATAATCACCTTGTTGAATATATAATTGAAATAAGTATGTACTGTTGAACTGTTTGGCTTTCAGCTCCTGCAGGCAATTCGGGCTCTCTTTGAGCCTTTGTGTCGGAAAGGAAGGGCCAGTGTGTTCTTGCAGAGTGTTTGGCTGCATTGCAACAAACCTGGTTACTGATGCCCAGGCGTACTTTGATTGATGCAGAGATGAAATGACTTTTGGGAGTGGCTTTTGGGGTGACGTCCCACATACAATGATGTCAGCAAAAGATTTTAAAAAATTCAGGTGTGGCATAATCTGCCAATTAAACTGATTAGTGCTCTGGCTGAGTCCTGAGAAGGAGCTCTGACTACAGCTGTGCTTGTTGAAGGCTTTTATTTAGTGCCTTTGGCTCACTTGTATGAGACTTTTTACCTAGTACCTTCACTGCAGCACGCTGTAGATTGCAGTAGAATACTGTACCAAGGCTATGTGCTAGCTCTCTTGCTATCAGGGGAAATCAGCTACCAGCTCACAAATGTCCCTGACCACTTGGAAGCTGTGACAGTGGAAGAGGTCCTGCGACTCCCGGGGATCGAGATGGAATGCATTGCTGCTCTGTTGGCAGAAGTGAAAGCTAGCCAGGAAGCGATGCAGGCTGGGCAGAAGGAATTAAAGCACGATGTGGAAACATCTCAGAAGGAAATCAGAACAGTGTTAGCATTGCAAAGGAGCCAGCAACAGGTGAAGGAAGATCTCAAAGCAGAGATGAAGTCCAGTCACTTGGATATAAGAACTGTGCTTGAGGAAATTCAGCGAGTAAGAGAAGAAATGGAAGCTCGGTTAAATACTCAGGCTGATCTGGTCTTACTGATCAAAGAAGTGAGCACCAATTTAACGTGTGTAGACAAGGCTTTCCAGAAAATGGAGGAGAGGCAGAAAGTTTTTACCAACCTGCACCTTCCCACGAGAGAAAATGTTGAGCAAGGATTTTTCTTTGAAAAATGCTTACACCAGACGCACATTGGTTTTGAAAATCCTGTGGAAGCTAACAGTTTGGATGAGGAATGTGAAAAGAAGGTGCTTGGGGGTAAGACAATTATGACTTCAAGTGTGGAAAGAGAAGTGAGGTTGTTTCCACTAGTGCTTGTCCAGAAGCTTGTTTAGGCTATTTGGAATGCTTTTAAGAAATGTAATTTTTTTAGAAATTGAATGTCTTGCTTCTAGTTAGTGTAGACATTTAGTACCTAGAGCTTCCTAGTACATGATAAGCAAAGGAAGGCTTTGATTTGGTTCTGCAAACCAAAAAAGCACGTGGTAGATTTTTCATCTGGTAATCCAGCAACAGTGCACAAGATAGGGAGGCTCAGGAAACCAGCGGTACCTGAGGTAGCCAGCCAGACAAATACTGTGTCAAGTACAGGACAGAGCCCCAGCACTTAAATGTAACTTTATGGAACACACCCTCTGTACTGACAGTTGAGTATTTCTTGCCATTATATGGCTATTAACCACAGAAGCTTTGTATGGGAAACAGTTTACTTTATGGAAAAGCTTGGAATGGGTTTAATTTAACTCCCCAGTGAGTTAGTCTTGGCTGCTGTGCCATCCATGTAGTGACTGTAGAGGGAGTGAGAGGATTTGTGGACCTTTTCCAAGGTCTAGATCAAATCTTCTGTGAATGGTTCAGTGATCAAATGGCCTAGTCTTTGCAAAATAGCTTTTAAATTTTTTCTTCTTTCCTGGTATGAAGAAGGATAGGACCGTAGATGGCAATTCTGTTCGGTTACTGTGCTATATGCAGTACTTGCGAATCTGATTTCTAGTCCTCAGAAATGGAGCTTTTCAACTAGATTGGATACAGTGGTTTTGAACTTGTTGGAGAGGTGTCCAGAGCCTAATTTATGGATGGAATTTGTTCTGTTTTACAAGTCTGACTGTACAAAGGTGGCAGGTAAAGAGGCCAAAGTGAGAAGGACTTGGGCTGGTAACCAATACTGTCGTTGATGTGGTGGTATCAATAATCAGATTCATGATGCTTTTGTTTTGATGAAAGCATGGCTTTTGTTTTGACACTACAGCATGCTTTCTATACAAATCTGGAAACGATCTGTCATTGCCCAGAGGTATGTAGGCCATAAATAAGCATTGGAGTGTCGGTAGTGTTAATCTGTAAAGGCAGTTCATGCTAAAGGGGGTTTATGCTTTTCAGCATTTGAAGTGGCTGTGTGTAGCACACATCTATGATAAAATTGCCAGCAGGAATGTCACTGAATTTCACTTCATGCATGTTTTTTTGTTCAGCTTTTTTTTAGAATAGTATCAAGGACTGGCTTGCTTGGATGCTTGAATGAGCTTCTAGGAAAATACTTGTTGGTCTGGGCAGCACGATAAAAACAGTGGTATGAAACTGGTACAGTGATAAAGGCTGGCTGAACTCTGGATCCAGGGCATATCTGGAGTCTTTTGTCATTTGTGGTTAGCTGGTGTATCACTGTATTTAAATGAAATATCTTCATTAGGTAACTGTGTGATGTAATTTTTTCTCAGAGTAAAAATTATCTGCAAACATTTGTTCAGGTTTAATGCAGCTCTGTCAGGGTCCTAAAAATTGATGTAGAACTCATTTAAAATATTTAATTAAATTTTGACATTCACTAAATACAGTGTATCAGTGAATTTACCCAATACTCTTAAATCAAGATGAATGCTCTGGTTCTCTATCATAAGTGGAGCATTCAGGAGGGGAGCTGGAATATATGAGAGAGTAGGAGTATGTAAGCTGGTAGGGAAGGGAAGAGCTGACTGTGCGTGTTTATTGTCTAGTCCCTGCTCCTTTTTTTTTTTTTCCCCTCTCTCCTTGATTATTGTCTCGTGATTTTTCAAGGAGCTTCAGAAGGTAACCAGTATTTTCCTACATGCAATACTGTCCATAAGATTGCTGGAAATTTGATATGGTTGCTCTCAAATGTGAACTGTCATTCATGTAAAGATGTCTACTCAAAGGACATTGTTATATCTGAACTGTGAGAAAAGAAGTGGTCACATTAGTTAAAATGGTGGTAAAAAGAAGATAACTAGAACTGGCAGCCAAGCTTTAGCATTTGTTGTACAAATTTGTATTTTGATTTAGGTTATGTTGATGCACCTTTTAACAGCTCTACTCTTAAACTGCAAGATGATATGTTTCTAACTGAAAATATACCCTTAAACAGTCTGCATCTCTGAGCAGAAGTGTAGGGAAGTCTCCAAGAATACCAAGGGCATTTGAATATGATAAAGCAATATGCTATCAATTCTCTGACTAGCAGAAAATCTTGCCCAGAGAGGATTTATTTGGAGAATTAACAGACTCGGGAGGCACTTTATACCCATCTCAGTAAGAAAGACACAGAGAACATTAGTGTTTTGAACAGGAATCTTGTTTTCAAAGGCTTTGAAAAGAAATGGAGGCTGTGGGAGACTGATGTATTAATGCAATAGTTGATGTGGCAGTCAGGCTCACATTAACTGAGAATCAAAGCTTTTGTCATTAACACTGTCTCCAGTTGTGAAATTGAACCTTACACTGCTGGGACTATTCTAAAGTCACTTGACAACCTTCAAGCCAGGTGATTGGGCTGTAGAAAGGACTGCCTCTAGTTGGTTAGTTTGTCCCATTTTTCTGCATGTTCCTACTTTCTTTTTCTCCAGATCTCACCTCTCAGGTTTTTTCACTTTATCGTGAAGAAATCTTGTTAAGTTGAAACTATACAAAGTAATCTGCTTAGATGTCTTCATTAAATTGCCAAGGGATATTTATCTATTGCATCACCCTTTTATTTCAAAAGTGTTTGTTCATTCCCTTTGTGATCAAACGGGGAAGACTGGCCCTATCTGCACAGCAGTACTGTACTCCCTTTCCAGTCTGAAGGCAGCAGAGAAACCTATAACCTACACAGCGTTTACGAGTCAAGTGCTGGATTATGTAATGTGGCTTCCTCTGACATGAGATGATTGTGTACTGTGAAAGGATTGAGGTTGCCACATAACTACGAATATTAAATCAACAATGTAATTTCTGGACTGTGAATATATATTGAAATATATTACATTTTAGAGCCTTTTTAAAGTCTTATCCTTGTGACTGAAATTGCTGGCACTAAGAAATGCTGCAAGACCTCTAGTTAATAAGCTCAGATCTGAACTGCAGAGAGGGGAGTTTTTACAAATAAAAGTTTAAAAGGAAAAAAAATAACAAATGTAGAAAAAATGATTTTGTATTCAGCAGTATTTTAAAGTGCAGGACATATGAAATCTGTGTTGCAAATGAAAGTGGACAATTCTTATGTTAGAAGTAAGTTACTGTATAGGTAGGATGACAGAGATCTTGCATTTTCTAAAAATATTTGTTCAAAGCACAGTGAAAAGAGCATGTTGAAAAGTAAACCACAGAGTGTACATGAAGGTGAAGAAAAAGTGCAAAACAGTGTATCCAAGGTTATGGTGCTAGAAATTAACCTGGCAGATGATAGTGCCTGCTCTGCAGTGCTACTGAAATAACCCTTTCTCCTAGTTAGTATTTCAGAAAGTGTTTGTAAGAATTTATAACTACTTCCTTTTGCACCTGTCCTTTTAAGTTTTGGTGAGATTTCAACATAAAATGCATATTAATTAGTTGTTGTTGTTGTTTTAGTTGACAAGGGCAAGCAGCGGAGTCCCAAGAGCTCGTGCATACAGACTCAAGGCTCCACAGATGCACGTTCACCTGGCACAAAAGCAGCAGAGTTGACACAGTACAAAACAAAATGTGAAACCCAAAGTGGAATCATCCTGCAGCTGAAAAAATTCCTGGCATCCAGTAACCAGAAGTTTGAAGCATTAACTGTTGTCATCCAGCACCTGCAGTCTGAGGTAAAAACTCACAACTCATCAATTTTGGCTTTAATTTTTTGAACTCTTCTCAACAAGGGCTTCAGAAAATATTAATATACCAATACCTAAAATCTGTGCTTCCATTCCAGTGGTTTCTGTTTTCTTCTGGAGGTGATGCTCCTGGCATCAGTTGGATAGAAAAAAATGAAAATCCTGACACTGGGCTTTATGGCCTCTTTGCAGCTTCACATGCTTTTTAGAAGAGAAGTTTGTAGTCAAAGAGTCCTTCAGAATTGAGTAGCTTTCCAAATATGTACTTCAAGTTCTGCCCTTGTAGGAAAGATTAGTTTCAACATGTTATCTGCATGACCTTGCTTTATTATCTGACATTGGATGGAAGAGTATATAAGGGGTAGATACGTTTTTGAGCTACTCAGAATAAAGTCTGAGTTGTTACGGTTTTGTTTATTGTTGGTGGTATCTTAAAATTATCCTGCATTGTTGGTGGTGTCTTAAAATTTTCAATACTTCATTAAAAAAATACAGAAATGCACCTGGAAATACAGAGTGGAATAATCTGATGTGGTTTAATTTTTATTTGTTCTGTTTGAAATACTTAATAACGTGATCACTTTGATACTACAAGAGAAACTGTTGGTCTGGTTTGAAAACTTTTGAGAAAAGAAAAATCTGAAGTTAAGGAAATGATAACATTATGAACTTATACTGCACAGCTAATGCAGGCTTTAATAGCAGTTTCTCCTGTGTTTATAACTAATGTTCCAAGATTGGTGTCACTTTCATTTCAGCTGTTCCAATATGAAGTGATTTTCCAGTCTGGGATGCAAAAGAGCACTGGGTTGTCTTAGGACGCTGCCAGAAACGTAACATTCTCTTCTTGTGGGATAATAGCTGCTTGCTTTCATTTAATCTGAAAGTGCTGCATTTAACTCCAAGTCTGGTTCAACTCTAAAAGCAGTGGCTCTTAGCCAGTTTTCTGGGATTGGTTTGGCTGTTTTTTTAAAACTCTTGATTGGAAGACCTTTTTCTGCTAAGGAACTTGTTTAAGATCTTCAAAGCAATTTGATACATGATTTTTGGATGCCTGTCATCTAACACAATATTGTGAAATTTATATGTGAAATTGTCCCTGCTAAACTTCTGTGCAGTCTTGTAATTACTGAATAATAAGCACACTGATTTTTTTGGTAACTTTTATAATTAAATGTCTTGGCCTAGTTTCTTCTCTCAAATATTTTGTATTGCAACATTTTAAAGTTCACCAATACTTTATACATGTTATGTTTAGTGAGAAGAAGCCTGTCATACAAATCTGCTTCTTCCAGGCTATTTTACAGGTTGCTTAGCCTAAATGTGATTTTTTTTTTTTTTTTTTAGTTTGTTGTTTTTTTTTTTTTTTTTTTTTTTTTTGTTGTTTTTTTTTTTTTAAAGAATAATGGGGTTTTTAATTAAAGAAAATGTGGTATTGAAGATGGAGGGAAGAGAGAACTGCATGGAGGAGACTTGTAAATTTGCTCCTTATTCCTCTTTGTTAGTCTTTTGCAGATGGAAAGAAAAATTATTTCTGTCAAATTGTATAAAATTAAGTATCTTGGACAGTTAAGTCTGAGCACATGAAATTAATATGACATATACCAGTAATTGGTATTAAGATTGCTCTCTCCTTTCCCGGGATAAGACAATACTTGCTGAAGAGTCACTGTTTTATTCTTGTGTACATACTATAGGGATGAGAAGGACTCTTCTGCCGTGGTGGTGTAAGGAATACTCAGAATCTGTTAGTTAGCTGAAAGATTTCTATGTTTTAGGGAACACTGTGAAGAGTTGTTCTGGTTTTGTTTGTTGGTTTGGATTTTTTCCTTTAGAGTGAGATGTGGAGTCTGGTACAGCTAACTTAATTTCAGTTGACCATATGATTATTTTTCTGAAGTATCTCTTGAGGGACCCCTTTGATGTAGCTTTCAAACTCTTTGGATAAACTCAGGGAGAAACCTGAAGTTAGGTTTGAGTTCATGAGGCAGGGTCTCATAGGTTAACTACTGCAGAGCCAACCTAAAAAAAGCTTCAGCTTTTCTGGTTTTCAAAAAAAATAAAAATCATGCTTAGCTGATTACATGAGGAACAAAGCTGTGCTTCCTTTCTTCCCACTACAGCAAGTGGGAAGAAGTGAAGTGACATAATGCAGTGTAAACCTAAGAAACAGCTCTGGAACCAGAGGAAGGACCTGCTCTTGACTTCTATGGTGCTGGTCGGTCCCTACAAAAGACCAGTTCAGTTTGCAGAAAGCTAAACCAGCCAAAGAAAACATTTCTTTGCCAGGTTATGATGTGGACTGTCCTAATGTGTGGTCAGAGCTGGTGCAAGGGTGAGATGGGGTCAAGGACTGGACTGGCCAAACAGAAAGAGCTGGAGTGAGCAGTTGGAGTACTTTGAGGCTGAGCAGCCCAGCCCAAGCCTCTTGGCAAAATCTGCTCTGGCCTCCCCTGCTTTCCCTCCAGAGCTGAAGTTCCTGGAAGTTGATTCAGCTGCTAGATGTGTTTGGTTTACTTTTGTGTTTGTTTTTTTTTTTTTTTTTTCCAAGAGTTCCTAATGCCATTTCTGCACAAAAGTTTCAAGTTGCTTCTTATGAGCTCATTTGAAGTGGAATATAGCTGTGAATGAAATCAAGACTTGCTTGCAATGACTTCTCTCAGAAATGCAGCCAGCCCGTCTGGAGTGAAGTTGAGAGGGTACTATCAAATGGTTAAATGGGATTGAGCAATGCTGCTGTGGTGTTTCTAGCTAAGCAGGAATCTCTGGCAAAACACTGCCTGAGCTCAAACCTGTTTGTTGCAAGGGTTACCTTGTAGCTGTCAATAGTAACAGCTGCCTCTGATAAAACCTTCACACCTGAGCTGTCAAGTGTTTCTTTGGGGAGGGGGTGGGTTTCTCTGCTTAAGTACCTTCACCAAGACTCTTCTGAAAAAAATCAGAAAAACCTGATGTCTGCCTCAAAGGAGCTGTTGTTGCACTGGGTTAATGCTAGATGGAAACTCTCTTGGCATCCAAAATACTTGATGGCAGTGAACAGTGTGGCTGATGAGAACACCGAGTTTTTCCATTGTTGGACAGCTCTGTGTGTGCTGGCAGTGACAGAAACACGTGTCAGACTGTGGGCTAATCATAAAAAAAGCGAGTTTAGTCTTTCTAGACTATTGCTCTTCCCCTGGTCCACTGGCAATTCCTGTGACTTCATGACTATCTTCCTGTTTTTTAAATTCAAACGAGAAAGGAAAAGTGGCAGTACAGAGGAAATGGTGAAATTGGCCATTTACAATAAGTCCATGAAGTGCCAAGAAAGCTGTTTTCTGTTAACATTTAACTGCACTGAGCTCTGAAATTTGCACCTCTGCATTTGAGTTGATCTTTTAACTTCCCCAAGTATTTATTTTGCTTAATAATTTTGAATTTATTTCTTGTCCCTTCAGTAACAGATGCGTTCCCCGAGGCTTTAAATATATGGTTAGCATGTCTGTGGTAAGTCAGGCTGGGGATGCCTGCAGCTCTGCCGTCTCTTCCCTTATCCTTTTGTATGCACAGGCTTCTTTGGGAAGCCAGTTCAGGCATCTAGTTTGGGAAGGGGGAAAAGAAGTTATTATGGGTCTAGTTTTATAGGTCTGTCCACGTCCAAAGTGTTATGGGTATGTCCCGTATGTGGTTCACTGCAGGAAGGAGTGGGAGTGAAGACCCACCAGTGCTGGGGTGGGGTGGGAACGTGTACCTGAGAGGTCTGCAGCTGTGACTAGGAGCCAAATGCTCCCTTGGGAAGTTAAAAAAAAAGATCACCAGCTAATGAGGCTGAGGCTGTGGCAGCTCCTGCCTGAGCCTCTACTTCTTGCCTCCTGAGGGGTGCTCAGCCCCTCTCCCTGCCTCAGGGCTGCCCCCCACAAGGCTGTGTGAGTCCTGCAGCAGGGGTGTTTGAACCTCCAACTCACTGCTGTGTATAGACTCTTACATCTTTGGGGGTGGAGGGTGTTTTAGCAGCGTGGTAGTAGCTTGGTTTTAAATATGGTTTTAAATTTGTCTGTTTGAGAGATTCAGCCTTCAAGTGAAAAGGTAATGTACAATTAGAATGACTTCAATGGCTTTGTAACTGTTCAAAGCATGAATTGACAGATACTTCCCTTTTATCCTCTCATTTTAGTGTATAAACTGCCACATTCAGAACTACTCAAGCTGTTTAAAAATTTTAGATGGTAAAATGTTTATTATAAACACCCATTTTTATTCTCCTAGTTTAATAAACGATTCTAAGCATTTCAAGAACTTTTAACAGATTCTGCTATAGAAATGAGCTTCAAATTTGTGTTTGTGCCACAAGATACTACAGAGATGAACAGAAAACTAGTTTCACTGTTCAGCTTCTCTTGGTATGGTTATGGGAAGACTGGTATTTACAGTTGAAACTTGGGAATGTCTGTGATGTCATCTTCAAGAAGTTTCCTTCATAAAGGAAAAGGCATTTTGAGAGGCTATAAAGCCTTGACTACAATATGTGGATAACACTAATTGTGAGTGTGACACAGGAAACAACATGAGCATGTGCTAGAAATTGTGTGGCTGAAACAGGCTTCTGTATTTCTAGCAGGAAATAGAAATGAATTATTAGTATATGACCTGCTGTAACTGGCATTTCCTGACAAGTGCATGACTGTAAGAGTCGAGATACTAGTTTCCTTGAGAACTTCTTAGCACTTTAAAGAGTTTTATTTCCATTTTGGAATACATGAACACATGTATCAGAAATACTTGTTCTGGCCTTTGTACTGGTTCAGCAGAAAATGTTTATATTTATCAAATGAAAAATGCATATCCTGCTTAAGGAGCAGAAGTACACATTGCATCACTAAACCCCAAACCATTTATAGGAAAAGGAAGAGTTTTTGAACAATTGTATCTTTTGACCTGTAAGTGCAAAATATATTGGGAGACCTGTTGTTTAGATTTGCTGTCTTTAAGTTCAGTCTATACTTTTGATTTTCTAGAACCTAGCATCAAACTTGGCCAGTTTTCATTAGAATCTTCATCCCAAGTGTATTTCTGCTCTTTAAATCTGGCTTCCCAAAATATGGACATAACTTTTTCCAAGAGATAATAAGGATATTTAATTCAGATAATTTTTATGTTTCTTTATATTAAAAAAGAAAAATCACATAGAAGTCAAAATATAATATCTTGAATTTGAGGAATGCAAGTATTTTCTGTTCAGTGATGGAGAGTATTTGAGTAATAATACAGTAGCTTCCTCCTGTAGAGCAAACCTAGGCTCTGGCAGCTTGCATCTGACAGGTAGCTGTTGGAAAGCAAGGAAGCTTGAGATGATTCTCAAGGCTCCTATAAGGTGGTGTGAATGAACAAGAATATTTTTGGCAACAGACTGAAGATTTGTGTGCTCTAACATCCAGAAAAACATTTTAATCCATTAATTACTGTGAAACTAGGCTTTGATGGAGACAACTTTTTAGAAGACGCCTCAGTTAAGCAATTTATTTGGTACACCTGGGTGTTCAGAATGGACTACCGCTGGAGAGAATTGGGAGTCCTGTCCTATAGTTACTCATAGCAAAAGGTGTCTTGGGAAAAGACACCTTTGACCGAAACAAACTTGGTGTTTCAGGCCATCAGTGTTGCTTCCGACAAAGCAGCTGATTTTCATGACTACCTTGTTATTTCTTCTAATGATCTTTTGTTCAAGAAGATGCAGGATTAATGACAGTAGCAAACTAGAGGTGCTATTACAAAATATAAGGGAGCAGTTAGTGGAAGAAAGAAAATAACATCTTTCCATCTTGTTTCCCTCTTTTGATCTGTACTACCGTTTCAAGTGAAATTCTAAACAGCCTTAAAAATGGAATGACATGAAGAAAATAGTGTAATATTATGTTCAAGCATTGGTTCTCATAACATTTCTAATAACTTTATAGTGGTAATTACAGTTTTATAGACATGAGAACTTAAGCTGTGACAGTATAACTTGCCAAAGTTGCATGGTATCTGATGGAGACTGTCCAACTCAGATGAGCTGGACTGAGACAGAAAACTTTAGAAAATACTGAGAAGTAAGTAGTTGCTTAGATAAGGTAAACTTACTTTTTACGAGATCATGAGTTTTACAGGGAAGGAAGGAGTCATTCTATGTGACAAGTGAGAACTAATATTAGAGTTCAGAAGCCCTGTAAAGTAGAAACCAGGCAGTTACAGAGAAGTTAAATAACCTGTATTACTACATCAGGACCTAACTCTGCAAGGCTATTCTGTGAAGGTGGACATCACTTCTAAATGGGAAAACAAAGATCCCTATGAGCCTAATAATTCCACGTAATGCCTGTAAAAGCATGAAGAGCCCACAAGTAAATCCATGTTAAATACATAGTGACTCATAGGAATCCTGTTTGACTGGTTCTGTGCTTTAGTGTTTCACACACTAAACATCGGGGAAAAAAACATCTGATTCTCCATAAAGGTACCTAGCAAATAAAAGACGTAAAATATTAGAAATTACAGTGAGTCTCTATCAGCTAATCACATAAGTGTTGTTTCTGAGTCTTAATTCTGTTTGAAGTAGTAAGTCAAGGTGAAAACTGATCGCTTATTTCACTTAGTAAGAAGGCGGTGCATAACACAAACAAAGCCAAGAGTAAATTAGAAGTAGTCCTTTCACTGTATATTTATTGACTGGAGATGGTTAATGACGTTTTCATTTTATCACAGTAATAGTCTGCTGCTCCCTTCAAAAATACACATGGAGCAGAGTGTAAATCCTGTTTATTGTGCTACTTTCTTGGCTCATTTCTTTAGCTTGCTTTTGCACCGAGTGATGCAGGAGAAATGACTTCTCAAGGGGGATTTAGGTGACGTAGGGAGGAGGTGAGTTTAAAAGAAACTAATTTCTAAAATTGCTGATTTCTAATTAGAAGATTTATTTAGAGGATTGGGTTTTGCCAGGAAAGAAGGAACAGGGACTGGTAGAAATTCTGTGGTATAAGGACCAAAATCATCAAGGCAAATGTCATACTGCAAAGCGGATATGAATGGCCCTTTTGTTACCCCTTGATAATTACCCCCAGGCTGTAGCTGATGACACATGAGTGACTGGAGTTTATGCAAAGGTATGACTCAATTTCTACACTATGACCAATGATGATCACCATCTTTTCATGACTGGTGCTGCACAAAGATGGAGTAGATTGTAATTTCTAATGCTTTGTCCCCAAGAGGAGTATCTCCTCGGATGAGGAAGACATCTTGTTCACAACTGAGACTGTACCAGTATTAATACTATATAAATTATGATCTCTTTTTCAACCTAAGCTCATCTCTTGTAAGGTCTAAACATACATGTTACAGAAGTGCTTGCAATTTTATAATTCATTAAAACTAATTTATTATGTTTTTAAGATGCTCGGCATTTCTCTCTTAAGTTTAAGAGTAAGTGCTTGTGGTTTAGTTTGACAGCAAATGGCTTGCAAAAACCAGGCTTTCTTTTCCCAAAATAAAATTAATTTGGTCCTATATATGATAATAAAACACACATAAGTGCTTCCATTCTTTGCACTGATTTGTTCTATACGCTCCGAACAAATTTTATTTAGTCTGTTCTAATAAAATGCCTTTAAAAAAAATCACAGTGCTTTTATATTTAACACTTAATTTTCTACTCCTGTAAGTTTTGAGTCTTGAAATTACTTGTTTGCAAAGTTTTGTATTGCTGATGAAAATTAGAAGGCTGATCTACAGCTTTCGCAGTCAGATGTTTCCACCTGCCAGTTATGCCAGTGACAGGTACAGTTGCGGCCCTTTGCCTGGGCCTTGTGGCTGCCTGTCCACGTGCTGCAGACTGCTTGGGACCAGCATTGTCAGAGCCTTTCTCTGCCTTCTCTGGGCAGGCATCACGTTGCATCCCAGCATTAAGAAATGCGCATTCCAGTGTAGTTACTATATGTTTGTGTCATGGGAAAAGTCCACAACACGATCTGATTCCCTGAGATGTTTCACAGGCTAGAAGTGAGTTGTGTCTCTTCCTTTGCAATGTACTAGTGTGTTGCACTTTTTGGTTGCAGCAGTCCACAATGCTGCTTCTGAATCTGTTAATGGGGTGGACTAGGCAACTGTGGCAGTTTATCACATAGATACCGGTGTGACATAGCTGCTTGAAATTTAAAAAGAAAACAACTCCTTATATTTTGGTATACAAATGTGAACTTTTCAGTGTTGGTTCTTTTGAATTTTTCCTTCTTTAGTACAGCTCCAAAACAGTACATATTTCATTTCCCAAAGGAGTGTGTGCTTGTTTAAAATGGGAACTGTGATGTGTGGATAATTACTACCAGATGGGCGATGTTAGCTTATTTGGACACACATATTCGAAATCCGTTTTCTGCCATGGTTTGCTCTTTTATATTGAGTAACTGTTGGAGGACTTGCAGTTCTTAACATGGAGGAAAAACTTGCAAAAGGTAATTAGGACTTTCTGGCCAGGCACAGCCTATCTGTGGCTCTCAAAGCCTTGATTTGCAGGCAGAGCATGGGGCTTCCACACCAGTGCCACTCCACCTGCCCAACAGTAGGAGCGTGCAGGGAAACCTGAAATCAATAGTCTGACTAGTTGCACATCCTCTCAAGGAAATAAAGTTGCATGTTTGCTGTAAAACTGTGTGCTCCTCTGCCATGGAACTGTGGGATGGTTGAGGAATGCCCACTTACTCCAACTTGAGAACTGCTCAGAACGTGACATCTTGGAGGTATGTTTTCTCTGTCTTCTGTGAAGATTTTTTTATAGGTACATAGCCAGGAAGGTTGGGTGCTTGGTTACAAATATCTCTTTTGTTCGTTCTGGAATATGAGCTTTTGTAGAGCTTCCTGCTTTTAAAGCAGAATGATGGAAACTGTTCAGACAATGATGTGTCCTCACCCTTGTTTGTATCTAAAATGACCCTAGGCTGGTCTGTTTGAATCTCAAGCTGTAGCAAAAACAGCTGGTTGCCAGGAAAAATGCTCTTAAGCCTGTAATTGGGCTGCATAACTGCCAACAAAACAAACACGAATGACAAATTTCGTAATTTATTCCGTTCCTGAATTGGTAATTTTTGTCATCTTGAAACTGTCATGTTCTTTAAAATCCTACCTTGGACCTCATCTTTTTCAAAAATGTTGTAACAGTATATCACACCCTCACAAGTGTCCTTGCTATGGGGCACACATTGCGCTGAACTTGCTTGTCAAATTTTCAAAACATGTGAAGGATTTTTAACTGGCTAATCTTTCATGTAACAAGAAATGTCCAAGTCTTCTTTATATACTGAGAGCTCTTTTGTAGCATCCAATAGCAGAGATGCATTGCCTAATATTACCTGTGGTAAACCTTTTATCCCCAAGTTCTGTTCTTGTTCCTTCCTATAGCTTCCGTGTTATAGCAGGGAGAACATTTTGGTTAGAGCTCAACCTACAACAGATTCTTTTTAAATAAGAAAAATAGGCACCCAGTAATCTACCTGATCTTGGCATAAATTCATAAATTGTACTGGAAACAATTGTAAATGAGTATGAAGACCCTTCTTGAGTCTCGGACAACTAATTGAGAATGATACCTATTGCCAGATTTATCTGGATAACAATGCCAAAATTGCTTGATTCCGTATGCTTCCACTTGGTTCTGCTCTTTCGATTTCCAGCATTGATTTTTCAACTAGAATCTTAACTAGATTAACTGAACATAAACTAGAAGGTTACTGTGGATATTCCAGCTCAAAGCACAGACACACTTTTCTTTAAATTAAATTCTGAAGACAGGCCCTTACTGGACTATTCAAGTGCTTTTGGTATTTTACTGCACTTAGATTTCAGGTTTGGGAAACTTTCATGTTTTCTTAGGGAAACCCCCTCATACCTGGAGCTTCAGTTCTCTCAGAACTTAGATAAAAAAGTGTGCTAGATTAACTGCTAGTCAGTCTGACTACTTCATGGGGCTGCTTAACCCCTTAGCAACTTAGTCTTCTTATTTTAGGCTGGTAGTCTCTATGGCTAGCTTTTTCTGAACGTATTCTTTAACAGGAGGTGATGATACAAGTCTGTCTGGATTTCTTGGATTTACAAAACTATGAATGGGCAAGCTAAAGATTGAGGCAACAGGTTAAACACCACCAGTAAAAAGCAACACGGGCTTAAGAGCAGCAAGAAACATTAAAAAAAACACTAACATTGCTTTAGTAGATTATTTTACATCGAGTTTTTAGTCTCAGCCTCTTGTTAGTCCTTAGTATATTCTGATCTCACATGCCCTTTTCTCATCAAATTTCTTTAACTAAAAGCAAATGCAAAATGTGTGGACCATGAAGAAGACAAGAATGTTAGCGTTTCCAAAGGGTCTGCAGCATGGTCCAGTCATTAGGGAAGATGTGATATGTTTTACTAAGAGTGTGGGCAGGAAGAAAGCAGGTTCGAGGACGATGACTGAGAATTAGAAGAAAGAATGAATATGCAAACCAAGGGGGCACTACAGGAAAAAAAATCGCCTATGTGTGTTTGTACATACTTCAGTAATGGACTAAGTTACTGCAAAAGCTTTGGAAAATCCCATCAGCATGAAAATAAGTGCTTTGGTAGTTAACTTGATTATAGATCCACTACATGGTCATGTCCCAGCATGTAAGGATGCAGCATTCACGTTTTCATCATGCTGTGTCCGTGGTGGGAACACAGGTGTTAAGCTGGAGTGAGATGACTCATCTCTCCTTTTTGAGCAGAGAAGCAGGGAAGACCAGGGTGAGTCCTTTCAATTAATGAGCTCTCTGGTATCCTGAGATTTACCATCGAGAGCTAGGCGTGGTTTTCAATCGTAGCCCACTGCCACTGTAAAAAGCCTCTAAGTGCTTAATATGAAATTACAGCACAGCTACTTAATAGCCCTACTAATGTGTCAGTGTCCAAATAACTGTTAAGACTGCTTAAACTGAGTAATTGAAAGGGAATCTTTCCCATTCAAGATCAAAAATATAAATATTTCTAGTAAAGGGCTGGCTGGTTGTTCTAACCAGCCTTTACAGCTGCAGAATAATAATATAATTAATAATAAAACTTGCAGCAAATGAGAGTGTGTAGCATAAAAATTACTCATTTCGATTAGTCTTGCGTCAGACCTTAATACATGACTGGTTTCTGGGTGCTCATTCTTCGTAGTTTTTCTTAAGAATGGTGTATTCTGCTGCTTTATTTGTTCTGCAGGGATGCAGTGAGTATTCCCTGCCTCCAGAACAGGGTGCTCTTCAGACAGTAGCCTGTGGTCAGGCTGCAGCAAGAGTGACCAAGAGGAAACAGGGAATCTGTTGTAAAGATGAGGTTTTCCCTGGGGAAAACCGGGTGCAGGTGTGGCCCTACCAGTCTGTGAGCTCCTCTGGTGTGGTCACTTGTGGACAAGTCTGTGTGATTTTTGGGCCAGTGTTTTGGGGGGGGGTTGCCCCCCCCTCTTTTTTTGCCTTCTTTTTTTTCTTTTTTTCTTTCCCCTAATGTATCCTAGCTAAAAGAAAAGCATATAAAATGAGTTTCAAGCTCTTTGCACGCACAGGGCCTATGAACATAAGCGTGGGCATTGACAGCAGCAAAGTCACTATATCTGTGGGTCTCCCGTTCAGCTCAGGCCTCCTGTGGCTTATTTGTGCATCAGCAAATTAGGTGTGAAAGCAGCGTATAGCAAGCTCGAAACGCCTGCGGAGAAGGACAGTGTTCTTTCTCTCTGTGATCCCGGCTGCCGCTGGAGCAAGCGGAGATCGATCGGTCTAATAATGTCTGGGGCTCGCCTTTCATAAAAGAAGGGCTGTGGCTTTAAGTAATCGCTGGCTGCCTGTGCCAATTGCAGAAGCTGCAGTATCTGCCGCTGTCGGGAGCGCCCGGCGCGGCAGCAGGATAACCTGCGGAGGCAAGGTCCAGCCTGCGGCTCGGCCAGACCTGCCCGGCTCGGCGGTGCCGCCGCCCGCCGTCGCCGATGAGGGCCGGGGGGCCGAGCGGGGGGCTGCCGGCGCGGGAAGATGGGCTGCTCTAGCAGCAGGCTGTGCCTCTATTCTCAGTGTGCTGCAGCAAGGGTAATGAGTGTTTGTTTCACAGCTTTGCCGACGGCAGGGAGCAAGGTGAAGCACCCTGCCAGGAGGACGCGTGGACCTTGTCACCCCCACGCCGTGGCCATGGGTGTGGGGTGGCGGTGCCGAGCCTTGGAGCAGCCCTGCCGTGGTTGTGCCTGTGCCGCTCCTTGGGCTGCAGGTCTAGGGGCACGGGGGCCTGACCGGCCACCTTCCCTGGCCGAGGCACAGCTCCCGGGAAAAGCAGGGAGATGGGTGCTTCTGCTTTGTTATGATCTGTTCACAGATTCCTTATGATTCTCTCTGTGTAAAAAACACTATCTATCTTAACATTAAGAACTGTGAGCAGAAGGGTGGGTTGTATTCAACTTTGAACGGGGCTGTGCCTTTCCTTCATGGAAGACTGAGTGTTTAGCAAAGTTTTTGGTTTTGTGTTTGAGTAAGCTTAAGATAAATATTTAATGCATGCCTCTTTCACATATACACTATACTTCTGTGCCCTTGACAGCTATCAGTTGATTTGTTCTGGAGGCTTGTGTTGCTACACCCACCATAAAATATGTAATTAGTTGCTGCAAAGTAGGATTTTAATTGCAATGTTATCCTGGAAAAAGCTTTTCTTTGTTTTAAAGTATAACTTCCTTAACAACAGAAGAACATCTGTATATATTGTAACAGATGAACTGTTATCGTGATTCATATCTTGGCTTCTTGTTCCTGCCTCTTGTTTTCCTGCAGAACACATGTAAGTTAATTGTTGGAAGGTGCCCCACTCAGATCACTGGTAACCAAATGTTTGCATTTGTTTGTTTATTTTTCTCTGCAGAGGGAGGAAGCATTGAAACAGCGTAAAGAGTTATCTCAAGAACTAGTTAACCTTCGAGGAGAACTAGGTAAGAATTTATTTTTGTATTCTTCATTAGAACAAAAATGAAGCAAAACAGAAAGACAGATGCCCTGGTATTGTAATGACAGTCATTTAATTCCCTGACTGAATTCCGCTCAGAAGCTTTAAGCGCTGTGGAGCCCTGACAGCGTGACCCCAGGTTCACTGAATTCCTGGCACTGATCTGACTGCGCCTAGCGGGGCCTCCTTGCAAAACATGCATCTGATGACCCAAGCACTCGCTTTTTAAAAATGGGAGGATGGCTGACAGCATGTATACTTCTGTTTGATCCCTAACTTGTTTGTATGCTGTCTTCTAGAGATTTGCTGGCAAAACATTCATAAACCTGTAAAATATACTGCGCAAAATCTGCGTTTTTGCTGTAGTGACTTGTAGGTGGATGAGTGTAAAATTAAGGAAATGCTTTCAGGCTGATGAGATTAAGTCTTTGAACTCATCCTGGTGGGCAGCTGTAATATGAAATTGAGCTATAATGTGCAGGGGCTGGTTTAGCCAACTTTGAAGCTTGATTTAACTGCATTTAACTCAAAACCAGATCATTTTGTGAAGTGTAAAAAGTAATTGGATTGAAAATGATAGCACTTGAAAGTAAAAATAGTGTTCTGTAAAAACACACTTCTCTTATCATGAAGCCTCTTTAAAAAATAATAAAAAAAAAAGCTTTGAAACCAGAAGTAATACATGTGGAGCAGTTTCAGATACGACATTGATGGAGAAGTTGGAAACACTTCTTTTCACATGCTTTGAAAGTTGAGCATTGTCTCAGCCAAACAAGTGTGAGTGTAGGTCTCGTTAGATGCGGGTGGTGCGTTTAATGTTCAGATTTAATTTTTAGCACTGATTAATAAGGCGGAGGTTCCCTGGCAAGTGCTCAGAGTTGGAAGTGCAGTGGGAAGGGAGGGGTCACCCTGTCTCCCCAGCTGAAGCAACAGAGCACAGCTTCTCCATTTGCCACTGTTCCTGTCATCCAGTTTAGAGGGTTATTTAAAATGCAGTTTTCTAAGAGCTTTATTTGTTGTTGCATAAAGCTACAAGTGTGTGAACTGAGGCAGTATCACAAGCAGAGAAGGATTTGTAGTCTAAGTAGGTAGGTGAGAGTACCAAAGACACTGCAGAAATATGTAGTGTTTCCTTTCTCAGAACCTTAGTACTAAAAAGCTGAGGCTTTTCTAGAGCTTGGTGCTGTCTGGCATCTGTCAAGCTGCAGCTTTTTTTAACCTTCCTGCTGATATGAAGCACCTGGACTGCAGTTTTGCTGTTGTTCCGGCAGGTCTCTGTAGGGGTTGGCTTTGAAAGAGCCTGGCCTTCCTCTGCCTTTGCATCTCTCTCCCTGGGCAGCAGTGTGCCCAGCCATGCAATGAGCTAGCTGCCTGGGGACCTAAGCCAGCTGAGATCAGTGGCTTGAAGTGCTGTTTTGCCAAAGCTGCCTGGCCTGGCTCAGCATGTGCCTGAAGGAGCACTGGTGCTGGAGCAGAGAAAGGGGAAGGAGCAGGAGGGTGAAGGGTGGTGTCCCCCATCAGCTGCAGCCAGCACTTCTGCTACCCTAAACTGACAACAGAACTAGAGTTTTAGTGTGGAAATGGGCTTCTTACATCACTACAAAGTTGTGTTATAAACATTATAAACTAGGTGGGTTTTTTTAATGTACTTAGCATGACTTTCTGAGAAAACCCATTTGTTTACCTCATTGTGAAAATGACTTCAGAAGGATTGCTATTGGAGCAAGAAAATCTCTTCCATAGGCTTGCATCTTCAATATTATTTTTCCTTTATCAATCTAGGTACTATGTTTATCACTTACCTGGAAAGGGAAAATTTAGCTTAAATGGATGGACCAAAAGCTACTTTTACCCATTACCATTTTGGGGGGCTTCGGGGGAAGTTGAGGTACCTTTCTGCTTTGATTAACAGCCTGCTGAACTCATTCATGGTACTTCCTTTGCAAGAATGAATATGCCATTCAGTAGGTTGATAACTAGAAAAAAACTTCAAATATAACTGTGCCTGATGGATCTGTGACACCCAAGTGCACAGAGGTCTCAGACGGGGATGCTGCTGGATGAAATCGTCAGCTGGTCCCCTCACGGAGAGCTGAATTTCCTGGATCAGTTCTGCAGGAACATCTGAATGGCAGCCTCGGGCTCGCTTCCCTTTGTAAGGTTTCCAGACCATGGTTTCAGTGAAGCATTTATCTTCATGCGGCTTCTTTGTCTTAACCATGTCACACGTCTAGCCTGTCTGTACTGCTCTCCTCAGCATGTAAAGGGAGTGGATTTAATTGCAGAAATGAAAAACTACATAGGTCTTCAATTGTATGTAGCTTTAAAAATAATAACTAGGTTTGGGTTTTGTGGGGTTTTTTAAGTTAAATTATTCATTTGTTGACAAGGTGTGAGAAAGGTATTCTTGTAACAGTAGCTTTAGCTGAAAATAATCAGCTTAAATACACACCTGCTAATCAGCTTTCTATTGACACTGTTAAATGGCTATAGCTGAACTTAACATTTCCATAGGCTGTTTTGACCTAAGTACTGTGAATTTTGATTCACAGTAGGATCTAGGCATAGGTTGTCTCAGACAGTGCAGTTTTAATCTTATTTGGCGATGTGGACGTGTTCCCTGGAGTCCCAGCTCCATGGTTTTAATGCCCGTTGGTTTGCACTTGGGGGACAGTCTCAGAAGAGGAACCTGGTGTGCCCAGCTCAGTGTACTCTATGCCCTGCATGTTGCCAAGTTTAAGAGGAACATGAAGGCCCCTGCAGCTTGTACCCTGCACAGTTTGGATTCATCAGCTTCTTGCTTTGAAGTTTAATTGTGCGCACTCCCAAGCTCCTGGATTTACCTTGTAAAACCAATTTGGCTTGCTGTCAGATGGTCTGTTTTGCTGGGTTATTCCATACGACCCTTTCTACCAAAATACCTTTGTTTAATGACTTGAATACGCATTACCATCCCAGAATGGGCCTTTGGCAGTGACCATGTGGCTGTGCTGTGACCGTAGGGCAGATGGTTACCAGACACTGCTCTCTGCTCTCACTGGCTGGAAATGCATGCAAGGATTAGCAATGATAAGTATTTGGGATGGGCTTTTCCAAAGGCAGTTCAGATTCATTAACAATTGGGTTCTGAACTTGGGTTTCCTTAAAATCTCCAGCTACAAAGACTAAACTTCATGATTTGAATGTAAATGCCTTAGTTCTGGGAGCCTGGAGCAGGTAGGGATGTCCTGCTTGTCACCTGGTTTCCCTTCTGAAGAAGCAAGCTAAGTGTATAAATTATTTCTAGTTCCTTGTTTAATTACGTAAGTAGAAATTGCAAGAGCTGCATATTTCTTGAGAGGTACGAAACTACTCCTCTAAATTAATTGCTCTCCAAATTGTTTCAGAGCCTCTTTGCAACCATGCTGGATGTGATCCAGCTCAGTCCTGCTACAAAACAGCAGGTGCAAAGCTGACTCAGCCTGTGCCTGTCTTGGCCCTTTGAAAATTGCCATTCGTGAGCCTTTCTCTGTGGCCTGGAGCAGCCCGAGTGTACCCTGTACAGCCAGACAGATGCTGATCCCCTCTCTCTCCCCTCCAGTTGCTGCATTGAAATTGATAAACTATTTTTTTCAAAATACCTTCATACTCTCTTTTTGTTAATAATAAATTATCTTCTGAATGCTTTGGAGGTTCAGATAAAAGAGACTATTGTGTTTTACAGACAGGTGGAGTGAATGTGATTTGTTTTTCAGGGTAAGGTGATTCTTAAAAATACTTAATAAATAATTCTTTCAATTATTTGAGGCTGGGCCTAACTTGCCACACGTCATACACTTGCTTGCTGACACTTGTAGCGTTTGCAGCATTGGGGGTGGGAACTTACTTCCTGATAAGTGAATGCTTCACATATTTATTCAATCATACCTACTTAAATGTAGCTTACAGCAGGCTTTTTTGGTCTACTTGCCTCATCTCAAGTTGTCCAAGAATAAAAATACAAAATGTGGCTTAACGTCCTGTATTGTTAGCCTCATTATAGAAGTAACACCAAGAGAAACTTGGTCAGAAACTTGAAAGCTTGTTTGGGTAGAATTTTCAATATTGAGAATCTGCCAAAAGCATAAATTAGTTATTAGATATATTTAAAAATATATATTGTATGGAGAAGAAAATGAGCCTCTGTGACTACAGTAGACTTTATGGTCAAGTGAACATACATCTTGCAGTCTGAAATACAACATCCGAGCAATGAAGTGTTAGTGCAGTATAATGTCACTTAATGCTAAATACTTGGGGTTTTTTGTGGTAATTACCCCCCTTTTCACATCCTCTCATCTATTACAATGCTGCCAGCTTACTGTCCTAGTGAACTCAGTTTCAAAATTGCAGTCAGTCTACTGCCTTTTCATAAATCATAACTAGGCCAGTGAGTGACTTGGACAATTTTATGAAGATAACTATTTGTTACAAACAATTTAATACAGGGTTCAAAAAAAAAAATCCAGTATATTTTATCCTCTTAGCATTAGGTTGTGGTGACTTTTAGGGGGAATGTAAGGTGAAAAACGTTTTATCTAAGCAGTTTAGCCATAAGGACTGAATTGCATGATGAATGGTTTATAATTAGAAAAAAAAATTGACAGGAGATTCTGCACAATTGTAAGGTTTTACCTCCTGGCTACTTCTAGTGGAAACATGAAATACATTTTTTGGGGATATGAAGGCAACTTTTGTAGTCCTCTCCTTCAGCTGGAGCTAGTGTTGATGTGGTTTGGTTCTGCTGCCGTTTGCACTATTGCAGGGTGTTGCCATGTGCCTGGTTCTCCACGGTTCTCTCTTGCAGGCATTTGTTTTATGATTTTGGCATGTAAAAAGCTTCACAATGAAATACCCAAGATGCAAGTGGCCACTGTTAACTACTACAGATGAGTGTGTCAAAACCAGCATTTCTGCTCTGAAGATATGCTCTTACCAAATCTCAGAAACTTCCTGTGATTCCCAAAAGTCATGGTTCTGCCCAAAAGAACCAGGCTCTTCATTTCTAACAGTTTTAAGAAGCCTAAAAACCCAGAATAATCTTGCTCCATGTTGTAATAATACAAGGAGAGACTGTTGTATAGTTGGGAGGAGAGACTGAAACAACTGGGGGGGGGGAATATTTATGGCTCCGCTATTTGAATAAAGAAGTAAATATTGCTTCTGGCTGCCAAGTACAGCATTCCATATGCTCTATCCTTAAAGCTTAAAACGGTTTAGTGTTACAGGTAAGATTGAACAGACCATGAACAAATGGATAGTGCATCTTTTCATCTCTGTGGCTCGATTTTTATCTGAAATGCTGTTGAACCACTTGTTCCCTGTTACTTTTTTTGCTCAAGGTTTGTGGTCTGATGTGTGGCATAATGAAGATGTGGAATTGCAGAGGAAAGCACTTTAAGAAGGGAAAGGAAGCACAGTAGTAGTATACAAAAGTGCTGAAGTATGCCCTTCAGGTGTCTATGAAGTGGCTGAGAAGTTGAAATGGAGATATGTGTGTGTGTGTGTGTGTGTGTGTGTGTGTGCTACTGGAAAAGCACATGTTCCAGTTACAAATTTTTGTTTAAAGTTAAGCATGAATTCAATGAGAAGATTCTTAAGTTGAGTAGCCGTCGAGTTTGATTAGTCAGGACTTGTGCAATATCTCCTTCCAGTGGATAGATGGCCAAACTAAGCAATTAGGGACAAATCATGAAAAAGGTAACTTTCTTAAAAGAAGGCAGAACACAGTCATAAAATACATGATTCATTCTGGAGATGGATAGGGCTGTGCAAAATATTTGCTGCAGACACTTCAGTCTCAAGTATTGAGACAAAGTTTGGTTTATGGGACTTCTCATAATTTCAAATTAACAATTCGCTAGTTGGTGCTCTTGCTGAAGCTTCATGCTTCACATGCTCCGTTTCTTGCCACCACCATTATACTGGGAGCTCACTGGTTGTTTAGTAGTTCTGCTGCTTATTTGGATGGCAGAGATTCACGTCGGGCTTGCGATCCACAAGGAAGCATTGCAGCCTCCAGCTTTGTGGAGGCCAGACATTACCTTTAAGGTAACAACATTTAACTGCCAATGTAAGTTTTAAAAGTTTTTGTTTGCCTTTGTAACATTAGTCTTCTCATAAATCTGAATTGCAAACTGCCTGAAGGGGAACTGATGCATCTATTTTCTTTGACAAAGGTGTGGTTTGCTATTTGCTTTTTTCCTGAAGTGCTTTGCATCATCTGAAGCTCCATGTGCTGACATTTAAAGATAAGGCAACGACAGGCAGCACATTCTTTTAGCTAAATGGAGGCAAATTAATAGCTCTGACCTTGCAAATAAAGAATTTAATGCTTGCTCTTTCCTCTGTTGCTTTTAAATGAAGTGGATCATGTGAAGCATTTTGCTACAGTTACCTTAACTGAGGCATGCAAGTTGCCTGCCTCTCAGCTATGCCCTTACTCTTGCTGTAGAAGGTCAGATCCATGTGCATGTGGTTGGCTCTATAGTGTCTCAGTTTGCTGCCTGGTTCTTTGCATTATAAAGTGATATCCCCTAACAGTGATGTTTTCTCTTCCCCAAAAACATGACAATGCAGTGCATATATATTCAATAACTTTATGCCAAGGCAATGTTATAGAAGTGTAAATGCTAATTTTTCCTTTTTTTTTTTTTTTTTTTTTCCCAAAGGGAGCAGTTGTAAGAGAAGTTTGTGGAAGGAATAAAGATAGGAAAGTAAAAATTTTTCTTGGTGGTGGTATAGAAAGTATCAAAAACTCTGAAATCTGCTTGGGTTGCAGGGAATGTTGTGGTAGGTTTCAGCTTAGCCTCTGTTGCATTATTGCCAGAATGAAGAGCTTGGCTTAAATCTGTCCAGATCAGCAGATCTTTCACACAGACCCAGCACTGTTAAGCTTGCTTTTAAGCCTAAATCACGTGCACATCAGTTTCCACGCAATACAGCTCACTCTCTTAATGCTTTCTAGTTCAACTGCAGGTTCCAAGTGATGGTAGCAGGGCCAAGACTCTTTACAGTTTCCTTAAAAGAGAGTGCAGGTGTCATTTATTGAGTTACTCACATGCTTTTAATGAGCTGTAGCAAAGAAGGAATCAGATGTGTTACTGAAGGCGCTCTGCTGGGGCAGGCTGGTTTCCCTCGAGCTGAGCCCACTACTGCTTTGGGAATCAGTCCTTGTAGATGCTGTAATTGATTTATTTAAGACTCAAACACAGCTGTGATGAAAATGCCCTGTACTGCCTGTACAAAAATCCTTAAATCTTCCTGTACTTTTACAGAGTTTATGTTTACATTGTTTGGGCAGTGTGCCAAACTGCTGAGAAGTGCATGCGTGCATGACGTCTCCTGTCTTTGAGGATCACATTAAGATTTTAGTTGATTTTTCTCTTGAGCAGTCACTCATCTGACTAATTTATTTTAAACCAAAGTACTGGAGTCCATATAGAAGCAGTTTTGCTCAAGGTCAGTGATTACACTCTTGTGTTAGAGATCCTGTTTCACCTTGCTTCCAGGCTTTGCGTGCAGCTGGAACTGCGAAAGGCGTTTGCTGCAGTCATATTAACAGTAGGAAAGTGACTCCTCCTATTCGGGCCTGTCTGGCTGGAGATGGGAATGCTAAATTTCAAACTCAAAAAATAGAAGTTACTAACTTCTGTTTTGCCTTTTAACCAGCTGCAAATATGGGGAGACAAACCTAGGCAGTCTTCATAGCATACCTGTGTTAATACAGATGTAAAGAGAATTACACAGCATTTCTCTTTGCTTAATACTCTATACTTTTTGGCTAAAAGTGTTCTGTATCTTGCGTATTTAAATATCTCAGACATACAAACATTAGCAGTACCTTTCAGGTTGGCAGTTCTGTATCGGGCTGTGCATGTCAGGCCAGAATTGCTTCTCTGCTGTATAGCTGAGTGTGAGTAACATTGAATGTGTAGTTTTCAGGATATTAAGACTCTCAAATTTAGCTAAGTGGTTTATATATAAAAACATAAAGTACTCTGACAAATAAGCTACTGAAATGGGATCAAATTAGGTGAAGTAGCAAATGCAATTAATTTTTTTATTGGAGCACTTCAGTCTGTCTCTTGAGACATTCATTCTTCTATGACATGACAAACTGTCACACTTGTGCTTTCTGTGTGGGTTTGTGGCTTAACTAGATTGAATTAATTCGCAGTATAAGAAACACTGAATTTAATATTTTTGCAAAGATCTTTTCATGTGTCCTTGGAGGTGGCACACATCTCATGGATAAATCATATTTGTCTTTGTATATCCATGTTGCTGTGCAGTGTGTTCACTGTCTTTAATACCTCTAAATGAAGATGTGACATTAGTATTGAACTTGATCCAGTTACTTTTTTTTTTCTCTTTTTTTCTTTTGACATCTTCAGTAACCACTTCTGCAGCTTGTGAGAAATTGGAGAGAGACAGGAATGAACTGCAAGTTGCTTATGAAGGGTTTTTGCAAAAGTTAAACCAGCAACATCATGATGACTTAGCTGAGCTGGAGGAGAGGCTTAAACAGTTTTACACTGCAGAATGTGAGAAACTCCAAAGTATCTGCATTGAGGAAGCTGAGAAGTACAAAGCACAACTCCAGGAGCAGGTTTGTAATATTCAAAGCAGAGAAGTTCTCTAGCAATTGATTTCTGCTACAAATGAGTCTTCAGAGAATCTTGGGTTTTCTAATAAGAGAGCTTCTTTATTTAATGTGAAACTCTACTTCACTGCAGCTATAAAAATACTACTACATTAAGCTGTACAGATCTTAAGCTTATGTTTAAACGTGGTAAGATTCCTTGTGTTCTGCCAGCTTCAGCAACTTCTAGAGCTTCACTGGATATTTGAGGCAGCTTGAGATTTAAGATTTATAGAAACACACCTGCCCTCTGACCTTGCTTTGCAACAACTCCATGTGTGTGACAGATGCATACATCATCCTGTTGGTAGTGGTAAATTGTAAAGCATCATTTTCATTTACTGAGTGTTGCACATGGCTTAGCTTCTCCTGTTAAATCCTACTAAACCATTTAAAATGTACTCAATGTACTACATAAAGACATCAAAACGATGCTTTAAACAAGGGTTGATACACGTAAGGGGAGAAAAATCATGTTGTCATATTGCAGGTGGACAACTTAAATACCACACATGAAAGCTTTAAGCTGGAACTCGAAAACAGACACTCAGAAAAAGTAGAGGAGCTGAAAAAGGAGTATGAATCCTCTTTTTCAGGCAAGTATTTTGTATTCAAATACACATGCTATAGTATTGCTAGTCACAAACAAAAATATTTAGGCTTTCTGATCAATATGTCCACTTCATTGTTCTTAGTGGCCAGCTGTCTTTAAAAACATTGGCTGAATTCCTTCCTTTGGAACTAACAAGCCTCATTTTACATACAGCAATAACCATGATCCCATTGTAGTTGAATGAAACTTTTAAAACCGTTTGAGTGGAAGTGACTTTTTCTTTCAGTAGAAAATGTCTGAATTGCCCTCAATGTCTCCAGTGTCTGGTAATTCCTCCTACTCCCTAGTTCAATAAGGAGCACCTCAGAATTGAAACTGAGGATAAGTAGGTTGTATGCTTTCCAGAATGACATGGACATTATACACTGGGTACAGTACACTGGGGCAAAAGTGGTTCTTCAGGGAGGGGGTGGTGAGTGTGCTCTAGGTTTAAATGACATTGTATCTCATTAATTTAAGTGATGATGATTTCCATCCTCCTTCCAACTCCACTTGATAGCCAAATTTCCAGTGACACTTCTGTGTCTTCAAAACTGGTGACACTTCCACTGCTGTCAAAGAGCAAACTCCTCTGCATAGCATCTCTGAAGGAGGCAAGGAAATTTTTTCTAGAATCTTGTAGAGGAACACAATTTCAGTTTTTGCTGTGTTTCCTTCTAGAAACTCAGCTTTTTTCAGATGTGGCCAAATCCATTTGCTGCACACAGATGAATGCTTTCAAAACTGACATGCTCTCAGCTAATGAAATGGGGATATGCAAGGGGACAATCCACAAATATGAAGTGGCAGTAAATCTGATACTTCATACATGCTTTGCATCATTTAATGATAAATGTTCTTTCTGTATTGTCATTGACTCTGCATCTGTGCATATGTGTATAGGCTGGCTTTACAGGCTGTTTCTTTCCAAAAGAATTTTCACTTCTTATATTAAAAATCTGCAAAAATAATTTGTTTCAGAGCTCAAGAGCACCCATGAATCTGAAAGGAAGTCACTTGAAGATTCTTTTAAAGAGAAGCAGGAATTGCTGGAGGTTTGTTAAAGGCTGGGGTCACTGCAACAGTCTAAAACTTGAAAGGCAGTTTGGAGATGTGCAGTCAGTTCTTGACCTAACTGTACCGTGTATTTTCATTTCAGAAAAAAATCGATGAACTAAAAAGTGAAAACGACTCTCTGAGTGAGAAGCTGAAATTAGAAGAACAAAAACAAATAGCCAAAGAAAAAGCCAATGTTGTAAGTCTTGATCTTCAAAAGTAATGTGGATCTACAGATCTTGATTGGGGTTATTCCATAATATGAAAGGTTTGCAATCAAGCCTGATAGGACTCCCATACTTAGTAATATTTTATGTAAGTGGCTCATCTGCCAGTTTTTTGCAAGCACTGTGATGCTGTCTATGAATTTTACCACTATAAATCTATAAAGCTGTTGAGTATCTAAGTCAGGGGTGTAAATAATACCCTAAGCTAAATTGAAGACCTATGTGTATGCAGAAGTTGTGCCACAGCTTTTTTCTGGACAGTTGATAACTGTTCTAACAGTGCTATGATCAGTGTGGGCTTGCATCACTACTACAAAACTCTCTTCTTGTACTTGAGTCTTTAACACATTTATTCAGACATTGATTTGTAGTTGTTGCTGATTTATCCTTCAGATAAACTTTTTTCCTGCCTTTCCTCTCAAGGCTGCTGTTATCATTGATGCTCCTGGGATATAAATGTGCTCTTAGGTTTTTCGTGCACTGGGAGGGTTAGATACAAACATGCTTATCTTTCTGGTTACCCAGAAATAGCTGGAATACCAGTAGTATTGTTTATTCCATAAAGAGAAATTCCATGGCTAAAAACTCACCTAGGATGCCTCCAGTAGAAGTTGCCCTAGTTTTCACTGGAATTTAATTTGTTTGGGTTTTTTCTTCTTACTGCTTATTCTAGTGGCAGGACAGAGCTGCTGCAAGAAGAATATGCAACCACAGTATGTTGCTGTGATGGTGGGATTTTGAACTGTATTCCACAGGCATGCTCAGATCTTGTTTATGTTAAAGGAGCAATAGTCAAGTGCCTTTACAGAGCTGCAAATGCACTTTGCGTCCTGATGCATCATAAACTTGAGGCTTCTCTGTGGAGAAGTACCAGTTTGACTCAGCATACTCTTCTGTACTAAGCAAAAATTCTGCACTATCAGAATTTCCAATAGCCCTTTGAAGACAGAGATGTGTTTACAACTCTCTGGTATCCTTTAGATAGCATCACTTGATATTCCCAGCTTTTTTCTAAAAACTTATGTAGACCTTTCAGTCTTTTTATTTGGCTGTGTGTTCTGCTATGAGTAGCTCATGTGGGTGCTCAGATTAAACTTCAAAAAGACATTTTAAGACCACTGGGCTAGAGGAGGGAAAGACAATGAATTGAATATCGAACATACTGTAAGCTGCATTTAAACTTCTCAGGATTGCTTTTCTCCCTAGCTCCTGGCTTCCATGTAAAGTCACAAGAGGGAGGAAGGAATTGTCTGCTGCCTTCACTGAGGCAGCACAGCATGCTCCACCCCTCACACGGACTTCTGTTCAAAAGGGGTTAAACAAGAATCACTGATGCAATAGTCCTTAAAAACAGGCGGGAGAATGAACTGCATAGGTGATGGAGCCCCTGTTACCTGCAATATGTACTGTCCCTGTCCTTGTGGGACTGTGCCCCATAAAACTGCAGGCATTGCCCTCCAGTATGAGGTTTCTGGCGCAGCAGTGAAGCTGTTACTCAGTGCACTGCACCTGTATTCTTACCCAAATATACTAAAACAAGTTTTGCTTAGATACACAACGCACTTAAACATTGATTTGGCTTGTGTTCCACTTGGACTACCTGGAAATGGACGGAGATTTGCTTTACTTCTCCTTATTTTTGCCTGTGACTTTGCCTTTGAAAAGTAGACAATGTGTTTTATTCTGCAGTGTTTGAATGGTTCCTTACTCTGGAATATAGGTCCTTCAGGAAACCACATATGACCTTGCCCTGTCTCCCTCCTGTCCCCTCCACCTCTCAGAAAACAACAAAAAGGAAGAATAAAAAAGGAAGTCCTAACTTGCTGTATTGTAGATAAGTCATGGATGTACAGCAGTGCAAGATTTGTGTGTGCAATTGCATTGCCAGGCTTTAGCAGTAATGTAAAACTGAAAACTTTGAATTTCTGCTTATAAACCTTCGGACTCAAACCAGGGAAGATCAGTCAGGTTCTGAGGTTAAACTTCTGGTGCTTTTTTGAACTATTCCAGTGTCTGAAGACTCTTCAAATGTTTACTTTAATTATCTCTTGGGATGGGTTATGAGTAATATGAAATAAATTTTGGAACTCCTAACCTTAAAGGGAGCCTTTGGGCACTCCTGTGAAACAAGTTTTGCTGTGACAGCGTTAGTGCCTTGAGTCACAAGGGTTTTTCATGTCTGTGTATGAAGTGTTTTCTGAACAGCTTCTGAGGAAAACTGCAACTGTCCACCTACACCAAAGGAAAAACAAAGTCAGAGAAGAAGGTCGTATCAGATCTCGTTATTTATTCTAAACTGTTTGACTTGATTTCACTTAGAACAAGAAACAGTTGTTACCATAATTATTTTCTTGCTTTTTCTGAATAGCAGAGAAGCAACTAAATTGTTCCTGAAATTCAGGGCACTAAGCAAACTCTCTGGAAATCTTTCAGAAAAACCCACAGATTATGTACCTGGAACAGGAGCTGGAAAGTTTGAAAGCAGTGCTGGAGATCAAGAATGAGAAACTCCATCAGCAGGATATAAAGCTAATGAAGATGGAAAAACTGGTGAGTGTTTCTAGGAGTCTGGCAGATTGGGGTCATGTCTCTGAGTTGTGTTCTGATAATGACCTCGGACTGGTCAGACTCAACAAGAATTAATATTTTTTGTTTAACAGGAAACATGAAATCACGATGGGACATGCTCACGTTGTAGGTACAGCAGTCAGGGCTGTAATGTAAAGAGGGGGAAAGAATGCCCCGATGCTGTAAATGACCATGTTCTCTTTTTTACTTCCCTCTCTTCTCCCTCGTCCCTGGAGAAAAAAATCCTTACCTGCTACATTTGCTTGAGTGGTATGGAAGATAGATTGCACTGCCAGGAAAACATTAACAAGGAAATTATCCTAATTTAATAAGAAGGGATCAAATATGAAATAGAATAAATGTTGATTAGCTTAGGTCATTCATTTTAGCTGTTATCTTTAAGGTGCTACTTTAGCTGTGTGGACTTGCTCCTGACTGGTGTGTAATTCCACATGAAAAGACAATTTTGGGGGCAGAACTTGTAATTACTCAGCATGCTGTTATTTGTGTCAGGATGGGGTCCTTCTTCTGGGTGGGGCCTTCGAACACTGTTGTAATACTTGCTTAAGCAAGACTTTAATGAGGAAGTATAGAAAGAGGTTTGGATACAAAGGAATACATTCAAGTCAGTTGCTCAGTGTTGTACATCAGCATATGTTACCCTGGTCTACAGTTACTAGTAAATTACTAGCAAACCTTCATCTTTCCTGAGATGTTGGCCATAGTGTAGAAGCCCTTGGATTATCCAATCATTTATTCAGTTTTTCCCTAAAATGCAGTGGAATCAGGAGAGCAACAGAGAAAGCTGTTTACACAGGGGAGCTCCTAAATTTGGCATGTTACTGTGTTATTTCTAGACAGGCTTCTGTCTGCAACAGCTTCTAAAACTGCTGGCTGTCACTGGCAGAAGTTACTAGAATGTGCTGGTTAACAAGTAGATCCCTTATGCAGTCCTCTTTGCTGGCATCTAACCAGCACAAGTGGCCAAGTGCCAGTGTTACACAAGGATAAGGTAAGTAGGATCTATTTGACGTTACAGAACATTAAGCCATGGCAGCAGGTCAGTCTGACGTTATTTCAGGTTTTTATATCTACTGTTAACAAGGTCTACAAACTCCAGATTACGAATGTCTGTGATAGCTCAGTATTTTGATGAGCGAATGTATAGGTTTTATTTTAAACTGTGACCTTCTTTCTAAGGTGGAGAACAACACAATTTTAATGGATAAATTAAAGAAGGTTCAGCAAGAAAACGAAGAATTAAAAGCTCGGATGGACAAACACATGGAGCTTTCAAGGTGAAAAATATCTGTGGACTTTTAGATGTGATGAGAAAGAAATTTCTGTATAAATATTAGTGAATGCAGTTTTGTAGTACTGTGTAAAAGAACACATCCCTTTCTTCCTCACTTGTATCTCTACAAATGTGCATTCCTTTGTAGAAGAACAAGCAGGAACAGACTGTAAGGGGGTAAAGGCTCAGTATGTTCTTCACTGCTCAAAACGAACATTTCAGGGAAGAAAAAGCAACTTGGAAATACCCTTCTACAAAGATTGTCTCTCTTAAGTGAGCTAAACTTGTGTTTTAACCACTTCAGTGAGTGATTTGTCCCCAGTTTAGATCAGTGTGTTATATTTAACAAATATGTGTTACATTTATCCAAAATGTGTTTTATTTAGCAATAACAGTATTATTTAACATGAACAAAGCAGGTCTGAGGGTTCTCCTAACTTCAGCTTTTGCTTAAATCGATGGTCAGACTCTTCCAGTTCGCATCTTCTATGTAGAGCTGAGCCTGCAACAAGACCCAAAGGTTCCAGCACAGCCATTTAAAAACATCTATTACTTTAAGTAGGACAAGTCTTACTCTTCAGAAGTTTTTTCCACCCTTTAGGGATGTTTCTTATTGAGACTTTCTTCTGCTTTTTACAAGCTACCAGTTTAAATCCAGCAAGGATGAGAACATGCTATCCTCCCTTTAAGAATGGAATTTAGTTGTGAGCCAAGCAGGGGTTTATGCACTTTCAAACCTTTCTTTACAATTAAGTTCAATACTGTAGCTTTCAGCTTGGGTTATGTGTTCTTATGTAAATCTTCTGTTTGCAGGCAACTTTCTACAGAGCAAGCTGTTTTACAGGAGTCACTAGAGAAAGAATCAAAAGTAAACAAACGCCTGTCAATGGAAAATGAAGAACTTCTGTGGAAGTTGCACAATGGTGACCTATGCAGCCCAAGAAAACTGTCTCCGAGTTCTTCATCTGTGCCTCTTCAGTCCCCAAGAAATTCTGGTAACTTCTCTAGTCCTGCTGTGTCACCAAGATGACATCTCTTGAGAGAAAGAGGGGATTGCATTTCGTTTCTGATCTGCAGAACCAATCTTAATTTTAATCACAGGAGCAAGAGCTATATTAGCCGACTATGACATCTAAACATAACTGGAAACTATTCAGTGCAAAAATGGCGAGAAGAGACTGTGAATATGGGAGTAAGACATTCGCTCCTCCCAAAAAGACTTGTTTATGACCTCTATGGACATTGTTGCACAAAGCACTTAAAGAGCAAGGAAAGACTTGTTTGTTGCCTTTTCACCTAACTCTAAGAAGAAGCTCAGGGGCTTAGAGATAAAGATCACAACCTTTATAATATGTTCCTTATCACCGACACTTTTTTAAGGCCGTGTGTGTGTGCGCGTGTGTGTGCTGTGGATGGAATGGATGTAACACACTGTGCGTGTGTCTAATGCTGCCTTCTTTGCTGTGTACGTAATAAAGGATAAAAGCTGAAGACTATACTTCATTTACTTCCTTGATACTGTTGACAGTATGCATGCTTTTAGCAGAGTAGCCTTGCCCAGCAATGAGGAGAAACAGCCACTCGTACTGTAGGTTAGTTTCCTTCAGCTCTCTGGCTTCAGTTTGGTAAAAAAATGGCATGAAAAGCTTTGTCAACTGACTCATTAGTGTCTTGGCCAACCTAAGTATGCAACTTTGAATTAATTTTAAAAACAAACTGAATTGCAGCCGTATTTTGCATGGGTTCTTGGTTTTTTTCTCTGCCATTTAGAAGGAGACATTTTTTGCAGGATACAGTGGATTTTGGCTTTCAAGTCAACAGGGTTGTAGTCAGAACCACAGTAGCCCTCGAGGTCAGAAGTTCTTATTTGAGCTGCAGGTTTAGAAGCCTAGACTTTAGCATCTTACCAGTTGAAAAGGAATTGCTAATTTCCCAAAGCATCAAGTCCATTTCTGAGGATACACTAGATGTAGATTGGAAAGCCAAAGCAAAAAATGCAATAATTGTCACTAGGTGCATTCTTAACTCAGTTCTCGAGATGAATCTTAAGTAGTTGGTGAATTTCAATGTAGCTGGTGACACACTTACTTTGCCTTTTTAAGCATTAGGATTTGTATGAACATTCCTCAGGGTTGGCTAAATTCACCTGAGGAAGAGGGAAAAGGTGGTATCTGTGTATTTCGTCTTGCTAATTCTGCCATACCTTCCCTTTTAGACTGCAGGATATTGGTCTTTTGCTAGTATTTGGTGAAAGATCCTGTACTAGAGATTCTGTAGAGTAGGGGGGGAAAATTGTCCTGGCTGCTGGAACTGGAGGACAAGGGTGTCAGTGTTTCTGGAAATGTCACATGATGAGCTTTAGCTTCAACAAGGTATTCATTTAGCCTTGCTCCACCCTTGATCAGACCTGTTTAAGATATCTGCTTTTTACCTGCTAAACACAGATTCAACTTCAAATTGGTATTACAAAACCCTATCGATGTTTACAGTAGCTTGGGTTTTACAGTAGGGCCAGGACCACCGTTACAGTACTGGTTAGCAAATGCTGTTAGCTGGACATACAATTTGCCATGACAGTTACCAGTATCTGCTGAGTTTCCCTGTGTTTCTTAGTAGTTTGAGGACAGGAGTCAGGGGGGAGGGAGAGCATTCAGGGAACTCAACTGGAGAACCACTTCATTTTACCTGACTTGCAAAACCTTGGCTAGTACTGAGGAATACAGACATAGAAACAAGACTCTTAACAGTGCTCATACAGTAAGTAAATTTGTAATAAACTTGTGATTGACTGTTTCATCATTAAATTTACTTAATCTTTCATAACGTACAAGTTAAGGGTGCCATTTCTATAGAATATTATGCTTTCTTTTAATCCTTTTTAGGGCACTGTACATACCACTTACTGGTGGTTTCAGTACTTAATATGTTTTTCAAATTTAACTACGAAGATCCTGTGTTGGCTACAACTTGGCTTAAAGTATCTCTTGGAACATTCTTATTTTCTATGGTCAGAGATTTGATTGCATGTATTTGAGCTGAATGCTTTACAATAAATTTTTTGTACCAATTTAAGGATTTTTCTTCTGCTTGTATTAGTCAAATAATCTTTAATCTAAGGAGGAACATTCCTCTTGCTACTAAAAACTCTTAGTGCCTGCTCAGCACAGCAGAACAGCAATAGTGAAGCTTCACTGCACAAATTAATGTTCAGCTAGCCCTTTGAAAATGCTACCCTTGCTACTCTAATGTAAGTAGAAGTTACACAGAGCTTGCTTGTGATTATTAGCAATTCAGTTTGAGTTGGCCATTAACAAAAAAAAAAATGTAGATTAGGTACTCAAAGTGCATATGTCTGGTAAAGGCATCCTACAGAACTCATTAAAATGCTCACCTTATTCAGGAAGTTTTGTGTGTGAGAAAAGCCACAGTTACAGTTTAGCAGTCTAAGAGGTCATGTCACAAGAACAGTTGTCCAGCCACTGGTAAGAACTTTATTACATTAGTTGCAAAGTAATGCCTCAAATAAAACATGCAGGAAGATTGCATACAAGTGTTTGAAGGTCAGATATAGCATAGCCCTTCATGTAACAGAGCAGGGAAAGCTTTTCCAGGCTACTGGTACAGAAAAGTAAGTATGGTATAGTAAGTAATACAAAGACTGTTCATTTGTTGATAATTTCCCACAGTGCACAGGAGACTCCTCATCTCTAAATTGCTTGCAAGTAAAATCTTAAATGCTTTTATGAAGAAATCAAGACTGCTTGTATATAGAAATCAGACTACAAATAACACCTGTTCAGTGTTTGTCCTTTTGGTCTCAAAGAATTAAATAATTCTATTAATCTGTAAATACTGTTTTAATGTTTTTCTGTTTGAATATCAGTATTTCAAGCTTTACCTTGGGTACCATGTGTTAGCAAAAGCTTTGTTCAGTGCAGTAACTTTTACATATTTTTGGGTTAGAAGTTAGAAGCCTGCTCACCACAATCATAGACCAAAGGTCAAGCAATTAAACAAGTGATTTTCTTCAGATACTGAACTTTAACTAGTAGTTCTAACTCTAATGATAAGCTTCAAAGGAAGTTACAGTGACATTTGTATCTGTACCAAGTAGTTTCTTGCCATTCAAACTGTTCATAATATGGTTCACCTTCAATTCACCCTTCAATACTTTTCTCTAAAGGTCGTTGTATGAGTTGCACTGTATTTGCTGTAAAATTTGAGGTGAATCATTTCCTTAAGCTAAATGAAGATGTTTCTCATTGCAAACACCAAAGACACTTGCATGTAAACTGGTATCATGCAATTTATGCAGGAAATTCCTTCTAGACAGTAAGTAACCACTATATTTAAAACTGTAGTTGCCCAACAGCCAGGAAATCATTTAGGGCTGAGCTGGAGTTAAAAAGGTCATTAGAAAGTCAGGATAATCACTGAATGTTTAAGAAACAAATACCCTCTGTCCACTGCTGCTGCCATGCCTCAGAAGAGCAGTGACACAGGTATGGAAATGGAAAGAACAGTACTGGCAGCTTTAGGCATGTAACCTTGACAAGTCATTTACATTTCATTTCCTAGGCTTCATTCTCTTACCCTGGGTCACTGTTCATTTAGGTGGAAATGTGTAACTGCATCAGCCCTGCCCAGGAGGTTTTTAGTAAAATATATAGTAAAATAATTCTCATAGTTTTAAATAAGAATTATTTCAGTGCTTGGGAGGAAGGACAGGGGATGATGGACAGGACATGACACTTGTGACTATTCTTCCTTAAAGGCACTGCTTCTGTAGTTGTTATCAGTCACGAGAACTGCACCTGAGGGGACTACTCAAGCTATGTGATTTAAGCCATCTCTTCCTCTCCTGCCACAATGTGTTCAATGAAGTGATGCCACCACATGAACCACTGTGCTATGAACAAGTCTGGGCAGGTGGCACGATCTCCCACTTGCTACATATTCTGAAGCAAATCAATTGTTGAATTAAAGGCTCAAATGCACTTTGAACTACAGTTGTAGTTCAACTTAGGAGTTGTGCCAGCTTCCTAAATTTCAAAGGGAAATGCATTGTTCTTATAAATGGAAGTGCTAAAAAGGAATTAATACACTGCACAGACGCCTCCAGAAGATAAGGGATTCTTAATTTGGTCAGATTAAAAAAAAAAAAAAGATACAAAACCAATTTTTCCCCTAAAAAATGGTACAAGGACCTTTTTCAGGTATGACATTGTATAACTTGTTTAGTCATTTGGGTAACACTGTAATGTTCTTGATACATTTTAACAGATTAACAAGAATCTGCCTCTTACACCTTCAAGGTTGGTCCTGCTGCATACCATGTTTAAGTTTTTTTTTGTAGATACCTTGATTCCAGAGGCCAGAGATACTATAAGCACCTGGGGAGTGTTGTCCATGAAGCCTGTTAACATGAGACCTGCATAGAACCATTTCAGTCTTTACTGCGGGTATTTATCAGTTACATTAATTTAGGTTCCTGCATGCTGAGGAAAAAGTGTTCAGCAAGCTTGTTTAACGTTTTCATTAGCTACACTATTCAAGCTTCTGACTTTACTGAGAAGCTGCCATTTTTACATTAGCTCTTACATCTATCACTGCTCAAAACAGTGCTGTATGCATTTGCTCAAGGGTCTGAATTAGCTGGAGCACAGTGTCACCTCAGGCCTTCACAGAAGAAAGCGTTAGGAATTCCAGTCAAAGGCATGCTGAGACAGACTGAAGTGTGTGAGCAAGGGACCAGTTCCTGGTTTGGTTCCTCATATGCTCAGAATAACCTGTTTGTCACATGCCTTATAAGTAAAATGCATCAAATTTTTCTTGTCATTCAATTCCGCTACTGAGAAGTAGATTTGTATTGGAAGTTCTAGCTTACATGAATTTGGTGCTCGAGGCTAGGAAGAAAAAGCATTGCCAAAATATCCAAAAATGTTGTTACCAGGTTCTTAACTCTTCCTCTGGCATGTCTCTTTCCTTGCATTAGTTACTAAACCCAGTGGCTTATTTATCCAGTTATAATTCTGTGTAAATGAAACATCTTTCCTTTTCTCCTAAGTAAATCAATACAATCAAGTTGAACTTATGAACCTAAGAAGAAATTCTGCTGTATAATTGAACATTATTCTAATGTTACATTTGCTTTTTTTTCTTCTGTAAATGATAGTATATATGTATAAATGCAAGTTTTACCTTTAGCAACCGTAATTCGCTACATAAGTT